>NC_065513.1:44673287-44678974 GCF_006386435.1 Epinephelus moara
TCCTCCTCCTCCTCCTCCTCCTCCTCCTCCTCCTCCTCTCTAACTCTATCAGTTCACAGTAAACATCATCACCTCACCTCCTCTCTGCTCTAATAAACAATTTCTCCTCCATCTCTCTGTGTTCTTCTCTCCGTTACAAACTTCTCTTCCTCTCCCCCTCTCTTTGAATCAACACAGGAAATCTGTCTCCCAGCCAATCAGAGAGCAGAGCTGCAGACTGACAGCTCACCTCCTGTCCAATGGGAGTGGGTTAAAACAGAGGGGGGATCCTGGGGGGAGGAGTCAGAGGCTCTTAAAGAGGCGACCACCTGTTGTTTCTGCACACAGAAGATTTACTGCCACTAAACAGATATTCACAGTTTCTACTGAGTTTATTCCTGAAACTAGATTTCGGCTGAAACTCGGAGGAGAATAAATCACTGCTGAAACACAGACCAGAGGATTTAGAGAGAAACCTGCTGCTCTGTGTTCAGATTACAGCTGCATGCTGTCCTGAGAGGAACATGGAGAGTGAGGGGCGAGAACCACATTCAGTTTTCATTATAATATATATATGTACAGATCATCAGCTGGTCAAAGTGAGTAGTTTCATGTGAATCTGTGACTCCTGCTGTCCTGTAAATACAAAAAGTAAAACACATGAAAATATTCAAGCGCAGCAGCCACAGTGTTTATGAAGGAGAGATTCAGGGGAGTGGACACTGCACTCAGAGGGGAATTAGCTCAAATGGTAGAGCGCTCGCTTAGCATGCGAGAGGTAGCGGGATCGATGCCCGCATTCTCCAGAGGAATTTTAACCCTTTCCTCTCTACACTATGTGACAGCACAGATTCATACATGCAATCTGTGATCTGAACGCTGAGTTCAAACAATGATAAAGCTTGGTGTCAATCCTCTGTGACTTCAGCAGCACAGTCTGTTAACTGGTTAACTGGATGGATGACATTAGGAACAATAAATGTATGAGTATAGGACAACAATCAAAGGGAATGTATTTCTACATTTCTGCTCGTAGGAACAGGCGTCAGGGTCGGGCGCACTCATTCACAAACAGTGTTAAACTCATGTTTTAGTAGAAATCTGTTCATCAACAGTTTCTTGCCTCAAGTTTTTCATATTCTGTGAACAAATTTAAAACTACCTCAGACAATACTAAAGCACAGATGAAGGTCCGACTGTCTTAGAAAATGTAAATTAAAACTAGATATATTAAAACTGTTATTATTTAAAACAGTTTTAATAGACAATGTTTATACTGTTAATTTACTAATGCAGAGGTCAAATAACGATGAATACGACACCTTTTCATCCTCATCAAATATCAATTAAAAACTCATCTCAGTTTTTATTTTATAGAAATTTTGCATATGTTCCTTTGTAGCGAAATGATCAATTTGTAGCCTATTAATAGGAATGCAGGGTAAATTATATTTGTATATTAAATTTGAATGAAAAATTAAAGTTTCCTTAGTGCAACTTTGAAACAGAATGCCACATAACTAAACCAAGCACAAAAAGTAATGAAATGTGTGTTTGGTAGATTATTTCTTTGTTGTAATGAAGCTTCTTGGCAATAAATCTTATACCGTTGGAAAGCCTGTTTATTTCTCTTTTAAATGGAGCCACATTTGTAAGGAACATGCATTTGTGGGATGAGCAGCAGAGCTGAGTCTGTGGGTTGTGCCCATGAAAAATTTGCCAGCTTTTTTTGCTGTTGACTCTTGTTTGATGGACTGGATGATTGAAGTCTGAAGAAACAACACATATTGGCAATTTAACAATTTCTTCATTGAACAAACAGGAGCCTCAGTCACGTGAGGAGGAACCATACACAGCCACAACAGCCTGGCACCTCCTCCTCATGCTGGTCACCAGCCTGGTCACACACTGCTGTGGGATGACATCCCATTCTTCAACCAGCATTTGTCACAAGTCAGCCAACGTGGTTGTGTTGGTCACTTTGGCACCAACAGCATGCCCAAGCTGATCCCACAAGTGTTCAATGAGGTTGAGGTCAGGACTGCTGGCAGGCCAGTCCCTCCTCTCCACTCCCAAATTCTGGACGTAGTCTTTGATAAACCCCGCTCTGTGGGGGCGAGCGTTGTCATCTTGGAGGATAGAGTTCGGTCCCACACTGTATACCAGACGGTACCAGAGGCTCAAAACAAGAGTCAATAGCAACAGCACAAAATAAGCTGTTTGCCATTAGCAGAGATTTGGCAAATTTTTCATGGGTGCAACCCACATACTCAGCTCTGCTGCTCATCCCACAAATGAATGCTCCTTACAAATATGGCACCATTTAAGTTAAGTTATTAAGTCACTGGTTTTATCTTAGCTGGCGATGTTTGTTGAACATCATACGCTTTCATTTAAAAAAAATATATAGATATCCAAGTCTCTCTAAGGGTTTGTCACCACTTAAAAACCTACACCATGCACGTAATCCTTGCACATCTGCTAAGAGGAAAGTTAAGGGTACAGCAGACACAAAGCCTGCAGAATGGAGTGCTCTTCACTCTCAGAGGGGAATTAGCTCAAATGGTAGAGCGCTCGCTTAGCATGCGAGAGGTAGCGGGATCGATGCCCGCATTCTCCAGAGGACTTTTAACCCTTTCCCTCTCACAGACTGACAGCAGAAACTCAAATATGCAGAATGTTAGTTTGTTGTTAAGTCTCTGACATGTAAGGAATATCACACTCCTGTTTGTGCTGTTAAAATGAATATCAGCACAGCTTTGACTCAGTTGTAGTCTCAAGACTGAAGGTGGAAAACAATCTGAATAACAGCACAGCTGTGAATATCCTCAGCACTCTGCCTGCACTGTCATGTCTGCGTCCATGTCTCANACTGACAGCAGAAACTCAAATATGCAGAATGTTAGTTTGTTGTTAAGTCTCTGACATGTAAGGAATATCACACTCCTGTTTGTGCTGTTAAAATGAATATCAGCACAGCTTTGACTCAGTTGTAGTCTCAAGACTGAAGGTGGAAAACAATCTGAATAACAGCACAGCTGTGAATATCCTCAGCACTCTGCCTGCACTGTCATGTCTGCGTCCATGTCTCAGCTGCGCTCTCAGCTCAACAGCACCGCCCTCAGTGTAATATCACTTTTAGTGTTTCTGCAAACACCGTTTATGAACAGTAACAGTAAACAGATTATGATTTGTTTGTTTATTTAATGACTTAATGACACGTCAGCACAGGTCAGATTCTTTGTATCAGCTACATTTATCTGTGTGTTTCCATTTACCAGTAGTCCACCATTGTTGTTGTTGTTTCCAGCATTGGCTCATTACCCAAACTCTCTGTTTTACACGTCCACACAAACAAACAGCAAACAGAGTCCAGATTCTCCTGAGAGGGTGTTTTAAAAAATATCCATTTTAGTGACGTGTGGACGAGAGGCCTGAACATGTGTCTGTGTACGTACAGACAGGGCCTGAGCTGATGCTGGACGAGGACGGGGATTCAGTGAGGTAACATTAGTGATGTCATTCTTCTCTGGCAGAGTTTTTTCAGATGGTTTAACAAGTTGGCTGCGTTGTTTAGCGGCGCAGGGACAAGTTTCATGCACTTGTTGCTCATGTTTCTTTCTCTCTTGAATCCAAAATACTTCCAAACCATGGGAAGAAAAAATGAACCTCATGCACTGATGCGTGGGCAGGTACAGAAGCATTTGAATTAAGTTAAAAAGCCAAAATCGTGAATTAAAGCTCTACCAGAAGGCCTCACAACCTTTAAGACTCGGTGGTAATAAAACAATAAAGTACATAACAATATATCAGCACCAAAGTTAGAGAGTACCTTTAGTTGATAAAATGTTTGCACAGTTTATTCATTTTTCAGATTTTCAGATGGAGTACTTTTGGTCCCACTGAAGTGTTTCAGGTTCTCTACTAGAACACAGACAGAATAAAAAGGTTAACAGCTCTCTGGAGAATAAGGGAATCAATCCCATAAGGTCTTACAAGCAAAACCAGCACTTTACCATCTGAGCTAATCCCCCTGTGTTTAAAGGAACAAGACACCATAGACTGTAATGTGACTCAGTGAGTCGTCCTGCAGTGTTGGAACGAGGCTCTGCTTCAGTTTTTAGGGTGCATAGTGTTTGTGAAAAGCAAAGTTTCTCCAGAAAACTGCACTGAGCAGATTCCTTCATCTTTGGTAGATGAGGTCAAATCTTTCCTCTCCAGTCTTAGTGGAGAAAGAAAATCCATGACCAAAGTTTTGGAGATGAAACACCAGCAGTAAGACGTCTGTATGAACTTCATGTTGAGTGGACTGTGTCAGCAGGACAGAGGACAGACTGTAATCATGACTCACATGTTGAGGGTCTGTGGTGTCCAGTGTCAGCAGCTGTGTCTCCAGCTCTACTGTCTCTCTCTCTGTCCTCCTGCTCTCATCTGTCTGTCTGTCCATCTGTCTTCGTGTCTCGTCAGCTTCGTCTCTCAGCTGCTCCAGGACAGACAGCTTACTGAGGAGACGACACAGCGCCTCCTGCTGACAGGAGCAACATGTTGATTCAGAAACAACTCAGGACTGAAAACAGGCTCACAAACTGTTAGTGCTAAAGACTCCTGTGGTTTTGACAGAAGTGTTTTGGACAAAGAACTGACTTAAACTCCACATTTTCTGGCTGAGGTTGGGAACAGTTTGCCATGACACTGCTGAATAAACTGATGCATCTGTTACCTGTCTGTGTGCTGTGGTTGGCTCAGGCTCAGGGTGTTCTGCTGCTGGCTGCTGCTCGGTCTGATGGGCCCACTGCAGGAGCTCATCCTCATCTACACACACAGAAACATCTGTATTAAAACAACTATCAGAATATTGACGATGACACCGAGACTACAGCCTCAAAAACTGTGACACCAAAGATTACGCATCAGATCAACCAGTGACATGTAAACTAGGGTCGGGTACCAAACTCAGTGCTTCTAAAGTCTGGACTGTTTCAGGTTAAATCCATCAGTGCCAAATGTTGGTGCCTGAGAGCATATCTGGGTGAGAACGCTGAGTTAAGACAAGAGACAGAGGAGCCGTGAAGCGTCAGCTCCATGGTCGGCAACAGAGACCTGCTAGGTTCAACATCACACAGGAGGCAGACGCACCCTGAAGCTGGGAGGCATCTGGTCTGTTGTCTTTCTGTATTATGACAGTAATGGCTCAGTATCACTGCTAGACGAGTAGACACACACACATAACCAAACAGACACACAAGATGAGATCAGTGTGTGATTAGAGGTGTTTCAGTCGACTACGTCTCCTCTGCAGTTTGTTTAAAAAAATCAGACTTTTGTTATAACAGTGAAAATATAAAAAAAAACAAGGTCCTGATGGGACCAGTACTGAATTCCAGGTGGCCAAACTGGTTGTTTGCTTTCATGGTACCACGATTGAAATTCAACCTAAAAACACACCAAGATGAGGTGGCCGAGTGGTTAAGGCGATGGACTGCTAATCCATTGTGCTCTGCACGCGTGGGTTCGAATCCCATCCTCATCGCAGGTTCCTTTAGTCTGTCCTGAATGTGACATGTCAACAAGATAACATGCTCCATTATCAGTGAAACAATCAGCTCAGATCCTCCAGACCTCGTCCAAAGCAGCCATCTGATATCTAACATACAGTTTCCATGTGAAAACAACATGTGTCTGCACCAAAGTTTACTGATGGCTGCATT
>NC_065513.1:44682430-44687670 GCF_006386435.1 Epinephelus moara
CTGAACTACAGGAACACTGCTACATCTCAACTTCATCCTCTCTTAACATGCTACAAAACTAAACTGGGATCAGAAACCAACCAATCAGCTCCAGGCAGGTGTTGAGATATGGAGCCTTACTGGCAGATACAGAGAGCGCATCTTCAGAGAGCCACAGTACAGCTTTGAAGAGAACCATGAACAGCTGATCAGCCGTCTGACTGACAAGACAGCTTTTACTGCAGCTGTGACATTCACTGGAACCACATCTGAGTCACTGAACGCACCACACACACACGCACGCGCGCGCACACACACACACACACAGGAGGTGGGCGGAGCTACATGAGACATTCATATACTGACCCACTGTGTTCTTTAGTNACACTTTTATATCCAACAACAGCTCAGCATCACTGAGTGAAGTCCCTCAGCTGATGAGGAGGTTTTCACAACGTAGCAGAAGATGAGATGAGTTCAACCCGACTGAGACAACCCTGAGGAGTCCCACTGTGTTCTTTAGTTCAGTCACTTTAATCACAAACTCAGGAGAAAGTAAAGTCTTGTGGAGAATGCGGGCATCGATCCCGCTACCTCCCACATGCTAAGCGAGCGCTCTACCATTTGAGCTAATTCCCCTGTGAATGAATGTCTCACGTAGCTCCGCCCACCTCATCTGCTCCTCCCCTCTGTGCCACACATTAACCAGAGAAGGTCATGAAGGATAAACAGCTGTTCTCACAACACACTCCCTGATCAATGAGAAGCTGAGATTTGGTCCTGACATCATGATGGTGATGATGATGGTGATGATGATGATGATGATGATGATGATGATGATTGCAGGCGTCTCTGGGTCAGAGCCAGACCAGAGGGATGTCACTTCCTGGTCCAGACTTCACCTTTGGAACCAGAAGCTCACACAGAGACGGGGGCGTGCCCGAGGGTAAGCCCCGCCCACTGTAAACAACAACAACAACAACAACAAAGACTGTCACATTAGCATGTAGCATTAGCATGGTGATGTTTGAACACTCAGACTGGACCTCACTGTGCTAACGTCTGTAAGCATGTTTGTTACCTTTAAATAGGTGCTGATAAACATCATTAGCATCGTGTGTGTGTGTGTGTGTGTGTGTGTGTGTGTGTGTGTGTGTGAGGTGTAGCAGCGTTCGGTCAACTGTCACTGTGTGTTTCCATGAAGGAAACATGCCTTCAGGCAACAATCACTGCTGTCAGTCACACACACACACACACACACACACACACACACACAGACTTGGTTCCATATTAACTCTCCTCGGTCTGTTTATGAAACACAGACTGGTTTGTTCAGAGTCAGAACTAAACCTGAAACAACATCAGTCCATCTTCATCCTCTGATCTGGGTCTCTGAGGAAGGAGCTGAGCAGACGTCCCTCTCCTCAGCTCCTCCTGGAGGACCCCGAGGTGTTCCCAGACCAGATGAGATCTATAATCCCTCCAGTGTGTTCTGGGTCTGCCCCGGGGCCTCCTACCAGCTGGACCAGGAGGATCCTGATCAGATGTTGAACCACCTCAACATGAAGGAGCAGCGGCTCTACTCCGAGCTCCTTCCAGATGGAGACACAGCTCACTGTTCCTGAGTCAAACACCACCTTTGTGTTTAAGAAGAATTTTCTACGCACTGAATGGGCCGTCCCAAATACTGAACTGAGGTTGCGTAGAAGACAGGTGATCAGTGTGGAGCCAAAACACTGCCACTAACAGGAGCCCTCATTGGCCAACGCAGTCGCTACGTCAAAAAGGGGGCTGAGCTTTGACTCAGACATGATGAATCAATCAATAAAGTTGTGTTGAATTGAATTTTAGGTCAGGTATAAACGTGTGTGTGTGTGTGTGTGTGTGTGTGTGGATGATCATAACAATATTTATTGATTTATCAGTTTAAACATATTGAACCTTCTTTAGTAAATATTACTGACATTTTAATAAAGTCTTCATCACCTACAGTGAGGTGTGCAGTGAGGCCTGCTGGGAGTTGTAGTTTCTGTCTCTGTGTTGTTGTAGTTCTGTCCAGCTGGAGCGTTCAGTCCAGACGAGGAGACTCCGCCCCTCATCGACCGCTCCCTCCAGACTTCGTGTCTCTGAACCGGGACGCCGTGAAGTCTGGTCTGGTGACAGCCAAAGAGCTGAGTCAGTACAGAGCTCAGAGGGGCGGAGTCAGGACCAAGAACCCCGCCCCTAAACATCAGGAGGGCGGGGCCTCACAGCGCCAAGCGGTCCCTGACATTGTGTTTGGAGTCCAAACCAGGTCAGACAAACATCCACAGAGTGATGATTGATTATTGATTGATGGTTATTGACGTGCTGCTGATCGATCTGTCCGTCAGGGCGTCGTCTCCTCTGTCCGACCTCCTCTCTCATCAGTACGGGCGCCACTGGATCGACGAACAGCTGAGCAGGAACCAAACCAGCGACCACAAACAGCTACAGAGGGTGAGAGCTGTCGGTCGCAGTCATAGTCATCATCAGTGTGATGTCATCACCCTGTGGAAAACAGCATGATGTCATCGTCACGTGTGTCTGTGTGCAGATAAGACCAGGAAATATTCCCGACACCAGGACGAGTCTCCTGAGGAGGAGCAGAGCACTTCCTGTCACACAGACACCGTTCACACTGCCGCGCTTCAAACAGGTAACGACTTCCTGTTTCTGTCCAGCTGCATTGATCAATATTTTTATAGACACACTGATCAGCTGACTGAGTGATGTCACAGTGTCCCAGGGCTCACACAGTTTCATCAACGAAACTTCAAAACTTTTCCAGGACTTTTCAAGGACCCAGAATAACATGTTTATTTCAGAAAAGCTTTACTTCACTGTGTCTGCGGCGCTCGCCCGTCTGGTTACCGTGAATTAATACACACACACACACACAGACACACAGGACAGCCTCGCTTCCTGTGACAAACATCGTCACACTACGTCACGTGTACACACAACGTCTAAAATCTGAAGGCTCGGCCAGTTTGAGTCCTGGAAAATAAAAACCGTGCACGTTTTCCTTTTGTATCAAACATCAAATAAGTCGTTGTGTTTGTGCTGACTCACGTCATACGTGTGTGAAATCACTGAATCAATGAATGAACTTCGCTGGTTCGTCCTCGGCCAATGCTGATTGGCTGTTACGGTTGCTGAAGTTTAGATTTTTCAACTGTTGTTAAAAAGCGTATGACGTGAAAACGTGCTATTCGCTTGATTCATGTCGCTTAATTCGTGTCCATTGAACCACCTGGTGGGAATTTGTGTCTGATCACGTTTTTACGTTACGACTTTACACGTAATCCACTTGCGTGAATTGTGTCATTCACGCGGGTGTGAACACAACATCAGAGTTAATTTGCCGCACACGTCCTGTGATGCGAGTCTTCATCACGGTGTCAATGCTGAAACGATTTATCCTCACACATATGTGCGAGGGCGGGCGGGCTCCGCGGAGAGGGAGGCCTCCGTGTTTGAGACGGGAGCAGGCGGTGTGAGGGTTGATGGGCAGTGTGAGGCATGTTATGTCTGGTCTGGGGGTCAGATTCTCCACCAGAGCCCAGAAGGCATCCACCTCCCTGCAGCACATACTCTCCACAGCTGAGGACATGGGCTGGCAGTTCCCCACAAGCACCTATCATACAAAACATTATCAGGAAACCTTCGTATCTCTCTCTCTCTCTCTCCCTCTCTCCCCTGCAGACGTCAATACACTGTAATGCAGAGTTATAACACGCATAGCAAGATACGTCTGATACAAGCTGATATTTGCGCATTAGTTTCTGTTCTGGGTAAGTAGCATTAGTTATCTAATAGTGGCAGAACTATTGGTAGCTTTGTTATAACCTAATACGTGATGGCAAACTTAATGTTGCTGTCGTTAGCTAACGCTGGTCGCTCACCAAGACACCTGCCCAGTTCTCCACTGGTTCTCCTCACACCACAGCTCTATTTCTCTCCTGTGGCCGTTATTTCTCCGAACCCTGATCTGTTCCTGGTCTCTTGGACGCCCAGCAGGCTCATAATTATAAGCCTGTGGGCTGTCATATGCATATGAATGTTCATTTTCAACCTCTTCAGTCTCAAAACTAGTACTGGGATCCATGTTTATTAATGTTACACTCAATCAAACTCGGCCGGACTCCCTTACACTACTTCACTTCCGGTTAGTGGGTTTTTAGATGCGGAAGCAAAATTCTCTCACAAAAACGACCCCAAAAGTCACTGTAGTGTGTCTATGTTTATGTTTTTTTGTTTTAATCGAGTTTCTACATCATTTTCCTACACATTTATTCACCATGGTCTCCAACCTGCAAGTTGGGCTTTAATTTCATACTTCCTGTTTGCTTCAGTCTCAGTGTGATGTCATCAACATCAAACAAACAGCTCACCTCTCTCCCTTCCTCCTCCTCCTCCTCCTCTTCCTCCTCCTCCTCCTCCTCTCTCCCTTTCTCTTCCTCCTCCTCCTCCTCCTCAGGTTGCTCCTGCTCTCGACACCTTCAGGGACCAGGAGGCTCGTATGCGGGCGTTCAGGGCTCATCAGTCGGACTCAGTGTCCAGGGGAGGAGTTCAGGGTCTGGGGACGTACAGTCTGGACTGAGCTGAGGAGGAAACACGTTCAGCGTTAACACAAATAAAAAAGAACACGCATTATAAATCAGTGTGACGTGTTTTTATCTAAAATACAACCTGTGGTCATCAGAAGAGGAGGAGGAGTCCCTCAGGGCTCTGTACCAGCTCCCTCACTGTTCTCTGTATAAATTAAAGCTATTATTAGATCATCAAAAGCTTCTTTGTAAAGAAAAATAAATCACCAGAAACTTTTAAAGAAAACGTGGTGGGTCTGAAAGGCGCGTTAAAAAAAAAAAAAGCTTCTTCAACAACTGCATAAACATTTTTAAAGAAAAAATTGCCAAAATTTGAAAAAAGACAGTTATCAAAACTTTTTTAAAAAAACAACACACTGTTGGTTTGAAAGGCATGTTTCATTAAAGGAAACAAAAAGAAATCCCCAAAATATTTCGAAAAAACATGGCTTCCAAACCTTCTCGTGGGTTTGGAAAAGTTTGGGCAATTTTAAAGAGAATATTTCCTTAAAAAATGTCAAAAGACAAACAAACAGAAAAAGCCAATATATTTAAAATAAATAAATGAATAAGCCCCTCCCCTGAGCAACATTATTTAAAGTGCCCCCCCCCCCGCCCCCCCCCCCCCCCCCCCCCCTAAAAAAGAACAAT
>NC_065513.1:44687749-44693175 GCF_006386435.1 Epinephelus moara
CTCCCCTGAGAACATTATTTAAAGTGCCCCCCCCCCTGCCCCGCCCCCCCTCCCCCTCATTAATAACGAACAGTCCCTAACATCTGTCTCCGTCACATCAGCACACAGCTGCTCTCAGTGTGTCAGTGGAGCTGATCATCAGCAGCTGATCACCTGATCAATAATCATCTCTCAGCAGATGGACTTTTAATTTCTGAATCTTATTTTTTTACTTCACTGAATTTAAACCGGGAAAATGACGTCACAAACAAAGTAATATTTGAAGTTTCACGTCACATGTTGTGTTGTTGGACTCTCCTGTCTCCTCTGTGATGTTCCTGCTGAACACCTGAGCGCTCACTCTCACCTGAGTCCGGCCGGAGATGGAGGTGTCTGCCTCCAGGTTCCGCATCGACTCCCTGCTCTCCCTCAGGCCGCCCGGGGCGCTCCTGTCCCGGGCAGAGGCTCCGGAGCTCAGCCCGGGGGGCAGCAGCGGCTGCTCGGCGCCTCCTTCACCGCGAAGAGAGCCCGTTCCTCGGCTGGACTCTCCGCCGCTGCCCGGTCACCTGCAGGAGCTCCAGCCCCGCACCGTCAGCTCCTCCTTCCTCATCCGGGACATCTTAGCGGACTGTCGGCCCTACTCTGACCCGGGACTGGTCTACCCTGACCCGCGACTGGTCTACCCTGACCCGGGACAGCCCGAGCTAGAAGCCGAGCCGTTCCAGTCCGGACCGGAAGAAGACTTTCAGGATAAAAGTCACAGCAGCTCGTCTTCAGACTCTGAGTCCAGAGGTATATTTACTATAATTATAAACACTAAATAATATGAGTTTAACTGGGTGAGGACAAACTGACGGTGTCAAATATAATATAATAATACAGTTAAAAGTTATTTTATAATTTGTCAGAAAAAATAAATTTCTGAATAAAAAAAGACAAAAACCTAATTTAATGTTTTTATCTGTTTAATCTTAAATTCATGGATTAATCAGGATCTGAAATAAAATCAGTTTGTGATCATAACACATTTTAATTTAAAATAATACAGCACATAATCAATATATCAATATATAAAGACTGTTAGAATTAATATTCATAAATCAGATCATTTAATATTTTTGTTTTATTTAAAACTCGTTTTTTTTTCACCTGCTGATTAAAAATATTTATTTGTAGAGAACAGACTGAATAAAGACTGAGTGAAGTCACTCTGCTGAGAGACATTTATTTATTCTCACTTCATTTCTCCTTCAATAACAATAATAAGCTGTAATATTTTTAGTTTATTGCCAAATATATAATCAGATATAGTTATTAATCAGCATTCAAGTATTCATCAGCGCAGTAATAATAAAATCATCTGAAGATGAAAAAAATGTTAATTTCTTTTTTAAATAGATTTTATTTCCGAGTTTTTAACATTTGAACTAAACAGACATAAATACAGGACAGAAACAAATTGATAACAATAAATAAATAATAACAATATATTATTAATGTCTGTAAAATGAACTTGTGTGTTTTATTTTGTGAAGCTGCTTCTGAAGGAAAAGATTTTTGTTATCATTAATTTGAATCAAATCTTTGTTTTTTAATTTTTCTGCGGAGATTTTAAAGTTTCAGTTACACATTATTGTTTTTATATAAAACACTGTCACATATAAGTAAAATTAATTCATATATATATATATATATGTTGGTGTTTCAGATGTCGTCCAGAAGAATGATCAAGATGATCAAAGTTATTTCACCTGTCGGTGGTTTTAATGTTGTGGCTGATCAGTGTGTGTGTGTGTGTGTGTGTGTGTGTGTGTGTGTGTAGTGACTGGTCGACTGATACAAAAATAAATGCATAAATCTTATATTTTAATTTATTCTGCTGCCGTCATGTTTTAATCAGGAGGCAAATTAAAGACAAATGTTCATTAATTATTGATCAGAAAATCTCATGAAAGACTTTTTGATTTATTCACTTCTGTAGAATGAGTTTATTATTATTATTATTATTATTATTATCATTATCATTATTATTATTATTATTATTATTATCATTATTATTATTATTATTATTATAAACAACATGAGAGACGTCAGATGTTTCATCACAGCAGACTCAAATATGACCAGTTAACACAAACCAGTCTGACTCCTCTGAACCAGTTTAAGTTTGTTATAAATAATCTGGTTTATTTTTAATGAGGTTGAAACAGAAATAAAACGATGATGGATTATTAATAATGAAAGTGTGAAGTGATGAGGTGATGAAACATGTAGACGAGTGTAAGCGTGTCAGTGTGACCTCAGAGGGAAACATCATCAGCTGACGTCAGACTGAAGACACGTCTTTGTCTTTCACGTCTTCAGACGTCAAATCTGTTCGATCCTAAACACAAACTGAAGCTGAGAGCGTCCCGTCAGAGGTCCATGTTAAACAGGACTCTGGGTGAAACATTGAGACAAACTCAGCCTGCTGTCACCTGGAGGACATCTGGAGGACAGAGGGACTGATGTCTCAGCAGGACCTGCTGTGTTTGTCTTCAGTCGACTCGATGACTGTCGCAGTCTTTATCATCATGGCTGCTGCTCCAGTCCTCACTGAGGCTGAGACGGTCCTGAACGGTTTCTGACCTTCAGTCTGAGGCGTCAGGGACACGTCTGCTCTGTGTCCACAGCGTCAGGACTCAACATGGAGGAGCAGAGTCTTTATTCTCACAGATCAGAACAAACTCACTTCTTTTAAATCAAGACTGAAGACTTTTCTGTTTCCTGCCGTCTTTTATCAAATCAAATCTTAATTTCTTCACTGAGCTGAACTTTGATTTTAGTCTTCATTTTATTTTTGATCCTTTCGGCTCTTTAACGACAGTTGTTAAATTGTGTAATGTCCTTTTATAATGTGTTTCTTTTGCATCTTGGTGTTTTTTGTCAACTCTTTGAGTCGCCATGTTGCTGAAATGTGCTGTAGAAAAAGATTTACCTCGACTCTGAGGATCTGAAACCAGGTCTGGATTAAACCCTCAGCCCCCCTCAGGCCGTCAGGTCGCAGCTCCTCAGAGTTTCACCTGATAACAGATTCAGTCTCGTTCAGTCCAAAGTGACGTCAAACCTCAACAGACAACAGAGTATTTACTGAGTGACTGCAGCGCACAGACCTTCTCAGAAACACATTTAAGGATTTGAAAAAGAAAGACTGCATGTAACGAGTAAAAACTTTACATTTCCTGTGAAAACAGAAGTTAATTTTTAAAAGAGACGATGCACGAATGAGCGTAGAAAACGTGGCGTCTCAGCGCAGCCAAACTGACACAGGAAGTCAGGTAGAGCGTCAGATTTAGACGTGACGGGCGGCTGACAGAGAGTTGGTATTTGGCAGGTTGGGATGAGAACGTGTTATTTTCACTAAAACACCTGCAGGTAGAAGACACACGGCCCAGCAGCGTGCACACTTTATCTTTACTGTGAATTAGAAAACGGTCAGTGGGCCCCCTGGCTCCCTGTTATGGGCCACGTTTGGGCCGCGAGCTGTAAGTTGAGTCTCGCTGCAGTCACACCTGGTCATGAAGAATGGTGAGAGTTTGGATTCTGCGTTCGGCGGAGAAACGAGAGCGAAAAACAGTTTTCTTAATGAATTCAAAGGCTCATTTTGTGGTGAAGTATCTTTTAAAAACTGACTGACCAATCACCTGACAGCTCTGACGTGATGTCATTTCTACCTGTGAACCCCTCAGGGCAGGGCGGGGCCTCGGACACTGTGACGGAGCGTCTGAAGAAACCTCGTAAAGCTCGGACGGCGTTCAGCGACCAGCAGCTGTCGAGGCTGGAGAGAAGCTTCCAGAAACAGAAGTACCTGAGCGTTCAGGACCGCATGGAGCTGGCGGCGTCTCTGCAGCTCAGCGACACGCAGGTGAAGACCTGGTACCAGAACAGGAGGTAAAACACCTGACGGGTCGCCACACAAACACACTGAGGTCACTTTCAGTCTCTGTGGTCGTACAGGAAACACAGGAACACGTCAGAGCAGCAGATTAAATATCACACAGACATATTTAATCTTTTATTTTAAACATTTATTCTGATTAAACACCATTAAAGGTCCAGAGTGAAGGATTCTGGGAGATATACTGACAGAAATAAGAGTCGTGTTTTCGTGACGTTTACATCCTGTCTGGATCCTGACCTTTGAATCTGTCGCTTCTCTGAGATCCAGCTGACTGATTCGTCTTGTGACATCAAACGGCAGTTTCTCCATTCAAATTAAAAAAAGAACCAATCAGCACCAGGGGCGGGGCTAACACTGTTGAACCAATGAGGAGTTAAAACAACAACAGCAAACGCTGCGATCGAGTCTGATCTAAATCAACATGTCTTCTCAACGTCGCCCGACATCATAGTTTGTTTTGACTTCGCACTGCTGCGATCGTAAAGTCGGAGAAGAACAGGTGCGTAGTTATGACTCACAGACTGTGCGTCAAGATGGCCGCCACGTCTCCACTTCCTCCCACTGTTACAAAATGAAGCCAAAATATTGACTGCTGCCACGATGGGCTGGTGACGTCACCTGTAGCCAGAGTCTGCGCAGTAACCCTCTCCACCGGTGTCAAGTTTCCACCCAAACGTCCAATCATAAGCAGCCCAATTGATCTCAAGCACACTGATTGGACCACACAGCTGTCAATCATGACATCACACTTCACCTGCATCAAATACCTGATTCAAACCAAACTGATCAGACAAACAAACATCAGCGTGATGAGAGCGACCTGAAATGACAGAAAACCTTTGATGTTTGAGTTTTTAGTTTGGAGGGGGCGGGGCTTATGATCGCCATCCAGCAGGGGGCGGGGCTTATAATCACCATCCAGCAGGGGGCGGGGCTTATGATCACCATCCAGCAGGGGGCGGGGCTTATAATCACCAGCCAGATGATTTGGCTTCACTTTCTGGATGTCGTCCATCTTCATATACGTGGATCACAAATAACGTGTCAAGTCCCGTTTCCTGCTGTAGAGGAAGTGACCAACAGACAGACACTTGGTGACACGTCTAAACACACGTATGATGCTGAATATATTAAACTGTGTGGACCTGATGACTAAGGAGAAACCTGGACCACCTGGGGACCGCTGGGCTACGGTCTGACTGTGCAGCACTGGACTTAAAATGACTTTAGTTTGGGTTGAATCCATTTCAGTGCACCACTTAAGTTTATTTAAGTTTAAGTTTATTTACTTTATTAATCCCCCTGAGGGGAAATTCAATGTTTTCACTCTGTTTGTCAATTACACACAGGTCTGAAAGACACACACATGCACAAACAGGACCTATACATGCACTAAGTGGAGAGATGTCAGAGTGAGGGGGCTGCCCTTGGTGAGGCGCCCCGAGTGGTTGGGGGGTTTGGTGCCTTGCTCAAGGGCACCTCGGCAGTGCCCAGGAGGTGAACTGGC
>NC_065513.1:44693753-44699296 GCF_006386435.1 Epinephelus moara
TCTGTGTGTGTGTGTGTCTGTGTGTGTGTGTGTCTGTGTGTGTGTGTGTGTGTGTGTGTGTGTCTGTGTGTGTGTGTGTGAGTGTGTGTGTGTGTGAGTATCAGTGTGTACGGACACATGTGAGACGTCTCCTGATGAATAATAAACGCTCTCTGATCAATAATTCATCACTGTGTTCTGTAATTAATGATCAATAATTCATGCAGAAACAAATCTGGAGCTTTTAGTGCAGAGTCTCAGAGAGCGCTGATTTTTTATTTATTGATTTATTTTTATTGTTCCATAAAAATCAATCTGCTCACAGACAATCCTGCGCTGTGATTGGCTGCAGGTCCAAACTCCTCCGTTTGTTCAGAGGAGGATTTTTGTTTTTCATCGTTTGGTTTTTTTGATGACAGGAAGTAGAATAAACTTTTTATAAACATTTTATAATTAATCCTATTTTTTAATTGTGTTTTAAATTATTTATAAATAATGGAGCTAATGTTCTCTTTTGTGCAAACAACAACATTTGTGAATAAATGTGCACAAAATATCAAAGAACGTAGTTTCTGCAGTTTGTTTAAATATATTTTCTTGTTATAAACACGTATAAATATAAACACGTCTGTGTTTCAGGACAAAGTGGAAGCGTCAGTCGGCCGTTGGTTTGGAGCTTCTGGCTGAAGCCGGCAGGATGTTCCTGCCCACACACTTCCTGTACCCTCCGGCCCCGCCCACACTGGACCTTTACCTGTACCGAGGCCACGCCCCCCAACACCACCACCACCACTCAGCCCCGCCCCTTCTGCCCCGCCTACTGACCCACACTGAGCCACACCCTCGCTGACAGCAGCAGACTGGGAGGACTGGGAGGACTGGGAGGAACTCGTGGAAATCTTTTTGATTCAACAGAACAAAGTTCTAAAGACATTTTTGATCCTTTTTTACTTCAGGAACTCGATGAAACGTTTGTATTGTCTCTGGTTCTGGTTTTCACCGTCTTCAGGTCCTGAACCAAACCAGACTCTGATCAGAAGGTGACGATGACTGCAGACCAACAGGTCAGAGGAAGTGATGATGATCACGACTGGTTCAAGGACGTCAACAAACAAAATAAACCTTGTTTCACTGCTGCGTCTGTACAGGGCAGGACAGCAGGAGGACGACCTGTCCTTTGAAGAGGACGGAGACAAAGGGACACGTTGAGACTCCGTCAGTTTGTGGAGAAGAGACGACTCAGCTAAACGACACGGGACAGATTTCAGCCAGAAAAACACTGAACTCACTGCATTAAATCTGAGACAGAGACACGTGATGAGGGATTCTCTGTTTTCATGTCTGTTTGTTTTATTTCAGTTTTTTAAATTTTCAATAAATATATAAAATAATTCTTGATGTTTTTTCTCTGTTGTTTGTTTTGATGGTAAATGATCTCCAACAGAACGTTTATGATGCGACACAGTGAGGAAGAACTGAAGAGGCTGATCAGGTTCAGGGCCAAAGACTTTTTTATGGACTCGTTTTTGGGGTTTGACTCGGACTCGTCTCAGACTTGTTAAAGTCCTCTGTTGTATTTGACTCAGAGATCAGGGTGTTTTAATTAGGACACATTTTGGGGGTTTGACTCAGACTTGTCTTATCTACCTATAGAACTACCTAACTACCTAGCTAGACAGCTATTGAACTACTGGGCCACCTACCTACCTACTGAACTGTCTAGCTATTCACCTACCTTCCAAAAAAACCTAGCTACTGAACTACCTTGCTACCTACCACCCAGAGTTCTGAGTGTTTTGACTCAGACTTGTCTTACCTACCTACAGTTAAGGTCAAAATTATTAGCCCCCCTTATGAAATCAAATAAAACCCTTATCCTTCCAATGACATGGGCCATAACCTTAAGTGTTTATAGTTTGTGTGTGTCTGCAAGAACAAAGACAACATCTGCATAAGGTCAAATGAACATTTTTATTGGTTTGTTGAACTGAAACAAGAAAAAAGCAAAAAATGCAATGGTCAAAATTATTAGCCCCCATGTGATTTTGTGCTTTCAAAACAAATTAACTGGGTTTGAAACCACACCTGAGCAGTCAATTAGCACTGAACCTTAACAACAATCAACAAGAATCCCCAGACCTCTGCAAAGATGATTGTTGCTGAACTGGCTTCCTCTGGACTTGATGTTTCACGCAAGACTGTTGTGAGGGTTCTTCATCGTGGTGGACTTCGTGGTCATCGTGCAAGAAAAACCCCATTGCTCTCACAGCGGCACATTAAAGCCCGACTGAATTTTGCCAGAGACAATCTGAAACATAAGGGTGAGTTTTGGAAGTCTGTCCTTTGGTCTGATGAAACCAAACTTGAGCTGTTTGGGCATATGGATGCTGCTTTTGTTTGGCGAAGGAAGGGCGAGGCCTTCAACCCTAAAAATACTGTCCCCACAGTGAAGCACGGTGGTGGCAACATAATGCTGTGGGGCTGTTTTGCTGCTTCAGGGACAGGAAACCTTGTTCGGGTGCATGGGACCATGAAAAAAGAGGATTATGTGGGTATTTTGAAGGCGAACATCAAGACATCTGCAGCCAGTCTAGGGTTAGGTCGTCGCTGGGTCTTCCAACAAGACAATGACCCGAAGCATACATCAAAGTTAGTCAAAAACTTTTTGAAAGACACCAAAATCAAGGTTCTGGAGTGGCCCTCTCAGAGCCCTGATCTCAATCCTATCGAGAATCTGTGGAGGGAGCTCAAGGTTCGGGTCCATGCTCGGAGACCAAGCAATTTGCATGATCTTGAACAATTTGCCAAGGAAGAATGGGCTGAAATCCCTCAGGAGACATGTGCCAACTTAGTTAGAAACTACCAGAAGAGGTTGTTGTCAGTTTTGGATCAGAAAGGCTACGCTATTGACTATTAGTTGTCAGAGGGCTAATAATTTTGACCATTGCATTTTTTGCTTTTTTCTTGTTTCAGTTCAACAAACCAATAAAAATGTTCATTTGACCGTATGCAGATGTTGTCTTTGTTCTTGCGGACACACACAAACTATAAACACTTAAGGCTATGGCCCATGTCATTGGAAGGATAAGGGTTTTATTTGATTTCATAAGGGGGGCTAATAATTTTGACCTTAACTGTACCTACCTACCTACCTACCTACCTAGCTTCTTAGCTACCTACTTACGTACCTACCTACTGAACTACCTAGCTAGACAGCTACTGAACTACTGGGCTACCTAACTACCTACATAGCTACCTTCCTACTTACCTACCTACCAGTTGTAGTTACACAGTTTGGCCACTATGAATTCAGCCTATAAATCCTGGCAGACGTCCTGAGAGCCGGTTCCAAAGATCCAGTTTACACATGGAAATCAAACGTTTCTGGCTTCATGTGTCACTGAGCGACTTCTATAGGAATAAATAGGCCCCGCCTCCAATGCTGCATCCAGGTCTCTTTATACGCCTGTGGTTCTGACGCCTCTGTTCTGTTACAGTGTTGATGTGTGCAAGGATAACATCACAGTTTCTCAACAGGTTCACAGCAGCTCAGTTTTCAGTGATATGAAACAGTTCATGAGGACTAAATATAAAAACCTAAGAACATAAAGCGGGCTGCGTGTGAAGAACTTGTGAACAGGTGCAGGTGAGGATCACTGAGATATAAAACACATGGAGCAGAGAGCGACCTGAGGTTTACTGATTAATGATGAATGAGGTCTGATAAATAATTCCATCATCGGTGGTTAATTCTCTGTCCGTCGCCTCATTGTTTCTCTCCTCTCCTCTCGTCCAATCAGACGGCTCGACACTTAATTGAGACTCAGACGTTAGCGGGACGATTAGCTGCTGAAATATTAAAAGCTGGCTGAAATATTGATGCTGTTAAAAGGCAGCGATTACACATCAGACTGACCACAGCAGCCTCTGAGTGCTGCAGCTGCTTTTATTCCTCACACTCACTTTATATCATCGTCATTTATTCATTTGTTTGTTTCCATGTTTTTGCTGCATCATCTTGTCGAACGCAGCTTTTCTTCTTCAGTGGAGTCAAACGTTAAAGTCGTGTCCATGTGTTTCTTCTCACACACACATTTACACCACAGATACCTGAGAGACGCTCAAACAAACAGTCTGAAGCAGTGACGCAGTGAGATCAGACACAGACACAACACTTCTGCAACTTTTAAAGAATTCAAAGTTTAAATCTGGACGCAATGACGTTTGTTATCTTTGTGTTGATGGTTGCATCACAGATTAACTTTAGTAGTTTCCCACCTGGAGCCTGCTGTCACCTGTTCATGTGTTCATCTGTAGACAGAGGCTGCAGCAGTGAGACAGGCTGTGATGTTTCGTTCACTGACCGAGTGTGTTTCTGTCTTTATTCTGAGTGTGTGACATCATGATGAAAGGATCCCTACAGAGACAGAGCTTGAGTTTAACCCAGCAGCGTACGGCTCAGGAGACACATGCAGCTCTTTCTCCAGCGGCTCCCTGCGGCGAGGACAAAACATTATATGGAAATCACTGATTTATTTCAATTTTCACTTTTCATTGTTGTGGCCACAAAGTGATCCTGACATTGATTCAACTGGTCCAGTTGAATCAATGTGCAGCCAACACGCTGGATACAAAAATGTTTCAATATCTTGTCAACTATGTCGTCGTACGTCTACAGCCGAACACCTTTTCCTAAAACCTGCTGAATCTCAACAGCACTGGCTCGTCCTGAGTTTCCTGAGTGAGGCCAGCTGTGGAATCCAAATCCAAAAAATAAATTGTCTCAGTGGAAAATAGAGAAATGTGTTTGCTATCACCACTCAAATGATCATAAAGCTGCTGTGATGGAACACTTATTAATGAGCGCTCATTTAGGAATGTTTGTAGACTCATGAACATCAAACAGGCTGTGCTGCCGCCACTGTAAGGCACAACATATATATTATATATATATATATATATATATATATATATATATACATATAAAAACATCTCTTTTGATAGCAAAGCTTGCCGACCGCTGGTTTAACCAGAAACAGCTCTGACATCACCAAACCCACCAGACTCCATTTAAATAATCAGTCATGTTAGTGTGTATAGATGCAGCGTGTTGTCACAGCTAACTGGTGAATTAAGGGTTAATCTGAACCAAACCAGAGCTGGTGACTGTTGAACAGTGAGAGGATGAACAGTGAGATGATGAACACTGAGAGGATGAACAGTGAGAGGACGAACAGTGAGAGGACGAACACTGAGAGGACGAACAGTGAGAGGACGAACAGTGAGAGGATGAACACTGAAAGGATGAACAGTGAGAGGATGAACACTGAAAGGATGAACACAGAGGATGAACACTGAGAGGATGAACAGTGAGAGGATGAACACTGAGAGGATGAACAGTGAGAGGATGAACACTGAGAGGATGAACACTGAGAGGATGAACAGTGAGAGGACGAACAGTGAGAGGACGAACACTGAGAGGATGAACAGTGAGAGGATGAACACTGAAAGGATGAACACAGAGGATGAACACAGAGGATGAACACTGAGAGGATGAACACTGA
>NC_065513.1:44699434-44717399 GCF_006386435.1 Epinephelus moara
GGATAAACAGAGAAAGGGAACACAGAGAGGATGAACACAGAGAGGATGAACACAGAGGATGAACACTGAGAGGATGAACACAGAGGATGAACACTGAGAGGATGAACACTGAAAGGATGAACACAGAGGATGAACAGTGAGAGGATGAACACTGAGAGGATGAACAGTGAGAGGATGAACAGTGAGAGGATGAACAGTGAGAGGATAAACACAGAAGATGAACAGTGAGAGGATGAACAGTGAGAGGATGAACACAGAGGATGAACAGAGAGGATGAACTGAGACGGTTTCTGTGAGTTTCATTTTGTTTCTGTCGACTGTGACTGAGGTGAGTTTGATGATGGTAAAATGACTGATTATTTAAATTGAGTCTGGTGTGTTTGGTGATTTCTGGTGAAACCAACAGATCTTGTCTCTGTAGGGATCCTTTCATTAATGATGTCACTCAGAGTCATAGTCTGATCCTGTCAGAGACAAACAAACACTGACGGAGCTCAGCTGAGATGAACCTGTCTACCTGCAGAGTGAGGTGAGACAGTCCTGATGAGGTCAGATAACATTTTATTTTCTAACAAAGAAAAAATCCTCCAACAGTAAAAACATGTTATTTATATGAAACATCTCGATGACATCACTCTGAAGAACTCAGCAGTAAAAACACGTCTTCAGTTTGTCCTGTAAAGAGTCTGTCATGTCTCAGTCAGCTGTCTGCAGGTCGTCACCTCTGCTCATGGGAACTCCAGCTGCTGCACCTCCTCATCACTCCTCCTCATCACTCCTCTTCTCCTGACTGACCAAACGTCTCCTTCTTCTTCTTCTTCTTCTTCTTGGAGTCTCGTCCGTCCAACCCGCTGGAGAACTCTGAGCGAACCAGGCTGAGCTCCCTCCGAGAGAACCTGAACACCAGGACACAGACCAGGAGGAAGAGGAGGAGTGAGGAGGAAGGAAGGAGACTATGACTCCCAGAATGCATCAGATATCTCAGTCAAAGTTTAATTTTTATACACGACTAGTTCAAATCAACAGTTTGAGTCTAAAGTCTCTAACACGGCTCCGGAGCTGCAGACAGTCAATCTGTGTTTGGATGTTGTGGAGCTCAAATGAACACGTCTGTTCACGTCACGCATGTTCGTTCTGACCTGTGACCAATGCGTCCTGCAGCTCATTAATGACACGTGTTACATTAGTGAACGGCTCCATGACTCAACGTCTACAAATATGAGATATGTAGAATCTGTGTGACTGCGTGTAGTCAGACATGAGGAGCACCTGAACGCACCACACACACACACACACACACACACACACACACACACACACACACACACCGGTAATTATGTCTCTGCTGACCACTGTCTGTGTGTGTGTGTGTGTGTTTGTGTGTGGTCAGGCCATGTCCAGACAGGCCCGCCGTGAGGAGCAGCTGCTAATAACAACAACAACAAACACAACAACAACACACACACACACACTAAAGGGAGCAACAGCTTTAATTATGCACAGGAGTGTGTGTGTGTGTGTGTGTGTGTGTGTATTACTGTCCGTCAGTTCCGCAGGGTGTGTGTGTTAATGAACATTAACACACAGACGTGTCAGACACACACACACACACACACACACGAGCACACACGCACACACACGCACACACACACACACACACGCACACACGCACACACGCACACACACACGCGCAGAGCAGACTCACCTCTTTCCTTTCCTGCTGCTGACCTCCTTGTCCTGGTTCTTGTCCTGGTTCTTGTNGCACACACGCACACACGCACACACGCACACACACACGCGCAGAGCAGACTCACCTCTTTCCTTTCCTGCTGCTGACCTCCTTGTCCTGGTTCTTGTCCTGGTTCTTGTCCTGGTTCTTGACCGGACTGCCGGCCTGGCTCTGGTTCTTGTTGTGGTTCTTGTTGTGGTTCTTGTTCTTGTGGTGGTTCTTGGCCCCGAGGCGTGACAGGCGTGAGGGGCCCCTGGTGGTGCTCAGGCCCTGCGGAGCGTCTCTGAGGCCGAAGCTCTTGGCGGTGTGTCCCAGGTGGAGGGAGCGGATGTGGAAGATGTGTTTGAGGTGGGTGGGGTAGGTGGTGTACGCCCGCAGGAAGGACTGCAGCGCTGATGACATCAGAGGGACACACAACAGGGGATGAGTATACAGATAAGTAAACAAACAAACAAACAAACAAACAAACAGCAAAGGTGACGCACCTTTCTTGGCGTTCTGCACTGACTGAGCGTCTGAGTGGACGAAGTTCTCAAACTCCGTCTGAAGGACCGTCGCACGCTCTCTGGTCTCCTGCTCCAAGGCTCTGCTGGAAGTCTGACAGACAGACAGACAGACAGACAGACAGACAGACAGACAGACAGACTCAATTACATCATCCAGAGGTAACAGTGAATATGATAAAACCTTCAGTACAAGGCGACGAGCAGAGTAAAGATGTTCTCTGACAGACCCTGACTGAGGACAGACCCAGACTGAGGACAGACCCAGACTGAGGACAGACCCAGACTGAGGACAGACCCTGACTGAGGACAGACCCTGATCCTGCTGAGGTTCCTCTGAGCGCGGCGCTGATTTCTTCTTCTGCAGCTGTGAAACTGTGTTTAAATAAAGGTTGCTTTGAATGTCTGTAGCTGCTGCAGGACTCATCAGGTCTCTGTACTAACAGCTTCAGTCAGTCTGTCTGCACTGATCCTTCACACACACACACACACACACACACACACACACACACACACACACACACACACACACCCCCGCTGATTGTACCGTCTTTATACTCGGAGCCTTTGTTGTGCTGCTCCTCAGTCTGACTCCGACACGTTCAGGTCTTCACACAGAAACAGGAACAAGTGTTTAAAAGTGACTGTGTTCAGCATCAGAGGAACAGCAGGTGGTTTCACTGTCTGACTCTCAGCTGCCTGTTGGTTCATGTTAGTGATGAATTCAGTCCTCTGAAGACACCAGAGCCACTCAGAGACAGAACGTCACTCCTGACCCAGCAGGAAGTCACTGACTGTTGTCAGTCCCTCACACTCACCTTCACACCGTAGTGATCGAGCTTTTGTGGCCGTAGCCACGCTCTGATGGTCTGCTGACTCTGGTTTGTTTTTGGAGCAGCTAAAGATGCACCTGTTCAGACGGGTGTGTGCACCACATCTGCGTTTCATTCACATTGTGTGTTTTGAATTATATGTTTTTTTTACCCTGGCTGACTCAGTCACTTGTTGTCTGTTTCCTTTCTTGTTCTATAATGTCCCTGTGAAGCGCTCTGTGACCTCTGTCACTGAAAGCTCTACATAAATACAGTTTACTTACTTAAAGACCTGCGACATCAAAAATAACCCAGTGAAAACATGCTGGTGCCACCGTGGCGCGTCATGTGATGCGCGTCACATGACACCCTGAGCACACACTGGACACGTCGGACTGCAGCTCGTCAACATGTGACCACGCCAGGTAATTACTACTTTTCCTGAAAGATCAGTCCTTCCTCCACCTCTGGATCAGCTTCACATCATGTGAGGACAGCTGCTCATCAAAGCTGGTTTGTCTCCAGAGCTGTGACTCGACAGGAAGTATCTTTATGTCTTTATAATGACGGGACTGTGGGTCGTTTAACTCGGGTTATGTCTCGACCTCAACAACGAGTCTCTTCTCATCCATTCCTCATCACACACGAGACACAGCAACAGAGTTCTCTGTATACATCCATGGTGAGGAGCTGGTCTGTACAGCAGAGAGCGAGTGGCGAGGCTGGAAACAGGACAGTGGCATCAAGTGGCGGTGCGTCCAGAAGCACTGACGTACGTCTAGCTGCTATCAGTGTGGCGCTGTACACTGAAAATAACAGGGGCATATTTTTGACGCAGCGTTCACTGCCAGTATGTTTTCACCCTCAGAAGAGCAGAACTCCTGGAACCCTTCCAAAGACCCTCAGAACACCACAGAACCCTGAACTCCCCTTAAACAACTGGAACCTTTAAAGAATGCACCAGTGGACCCTGGAGGACAATCAGAGCCCCCAAAGACCCTGGACCTGATTCAAAGCCGTGTAAACCACCTGACAGACCCCACCAACCAACTCAAAACCCAGAGGGGCCCCACATGACCTCACTCAAGGCTGTAACTGGACCCTGAAGGACCAATGAAACCCAATAAAAAGGTACTTAGAACCACGTGAGACCCTGAAACATCACAGTCATCAGTGAAGTCCTTTTCAGGAGTCCTGGACAGACCCTGATACCTCACACAGACACTAGGAACCTAAAAACCCTGGAGAACGTTTCCTGAAACCACCTGGAGGACGTGTGCAGACGTGTCAGAACCCTTCAGACCTCTGGAGCTCAGTCCGAGAGAATCAAGGTGTCTTACCTCACTGTAATATTTGCCCCGCCCCTTGTAGGTGTCATCCAACATCAGACTGGACAGGATGTCCTGCAGCTTCATCTCTGATAGGCTGAAACACAACAAGACCCGCCCCCCGTCAGAACCAGAAACACTGGACCAGTACCACCAGTAGAACCAGTACTGTGGTGGTACTGAGACAGTGCTACATGTCAGTGACATGGTGTTCTACACGTTTTAATGCTGTCTGAAGGTGATTGGTTCACAGTCAACGGACCTGATGTTGTGATTGGCCAGCTCATTGATGAAGGCGGTCTCAGCGGGGGTGAGGAAGAGGAGGCTGCTTCCTCTCGCTCCGATACGAGCCGTCCGCCCGACACGGTGAACGTACTCTGTTGCTGCTGTCGGAGGAGTGTACTGTGAACACACACACACACACACACACACACACAGATGTTATTACGCAGTAACTGAAGGAGTGTTCAGGAGAACTTCACAAACCACACCCACTGAGAATCCTGCTCTCTGATTGGTTCTCATGTCCTAACTGCGGTTCAGGTTTCACCCTGTGAGTCAATGGGAAAACGTCGTTTTGGCCCAGTGACATCACGTGGCAGATGTCAGAGTTGTAATTCGATGTTTGGCCATGATTGACACTGGCATCACTTCCTGCCTCTCTATCACTGATTTGTTTCATTACATCACTTTCTTATATTTCCTTCTCGTCTTCTTTGGTCGAATCTCGCTTGAACTACGCTATGCTGCCTCCACGGCCTCTGCTGGTTCTGCTCCGTCTCGTCTGTATCCGTACGCTTTCAGAAAACATTCACAAACCAAGACGACCTGAACGCAGCGTACGGATCTAACACTGAGTATTAATGAGCCTGAAGCAGGAAGTGAATAATTACCTGAACAATCCAGGTGACCTGAGGCAGGTCCAGACCTCTGGCTGCGACGTCCTGAAACACACACAATCTTGTTTTTAATGAGAACACACACACAGCGTGACATCACAATGGTTAGTGATGATGAAGAGGAGCGCTGACCGTGCACAGCAGGACGCCACAGCGACACTCTGAGAACTGCTGGAACACCTCTGAGCGCTCCTGGTGGAGAAAACAAACACACACTGACTGCAGCTGCTCAAGACAACACTGTGAGGAGCAGAGAAACGTCAGACGGCGGTCGTACCTCCTGCTTCATGTTGCCATGGAGACGCACAAAGTTGAGCCGAAGCTTCTGATTGGTGGAGGGCCCGGAGAGGACGGAAGTGAAGAGAGAGTGGAGGAACTCAACGGCCTCACAGCTCGACAGGAAGACGATGAGTTTGTTGTTCTGTGAAAACTGAACAACAACAACAACAACAACAACAGTCTGTCGTCATGGAGACCGTTTACTGATAACCTGCTGGCGACCAATCAGGTCGCTGCAGATGGAAAAAAACCTGAGCCAGGTGTGCGTTTCATTCGCTCACCTTGCATTTGTCCAGGATGAACGCAGCGAGACACACCAGTCTGACCTTACTGGGAACCACCACCACAAACTGCTTCAGAGCCTCTGGGACAGCGAAGCTCTCTGATTGGCTGGCTGTGCTGGGGTCAGAGGTCACAGCCGAGCTGGTAGTGAGGTCAGAGGGGACGGGGCCAGACACGTGGATGCTGACCGGGTCGTTAAGACAAACATCTGCTAACCGAGTCACACCTGAAACACAGCAAGAGGTCCGACTGTAGAGACACTGAGGACACGTCTACACTGAGGACACGCCCACACTGAGGACACGCCCACACTGAGGACACATCTACACTGAGGACACGCCCACACTGAGGACACGCCCACACTGAGGACACGCCCACACTGAGGACTAGGGGTGGGGAAAAAATTTGATAATGGTTTTATTATCGAATCGTTACCATCTGAACTGTAACCGTGAGGTGCCTGGAGACAGACAGATACACACAAAGATAGACAGACAGACAGACAGATAGACAGTGTGTTTACCATGACTCAGTGTGGCTGACAGCAGGACGTTCTGTCTGCTCGGTCCTGTAGAGTTCAGACTGTTTAATATGACGGTCAGGTCCTTCTCAAAACCCAGATCCAACGTCCTGAACACACACACACACACACACACACACACTTTGTTAAATTAAAGTTCAGATCATCACCAGTTAACAGAAATCTCTGTCGAACTTGTTTGCAAATGTTTAAAACCCGTAAAGTTGTCCTGTCATGTTTTCAATGCCGCTAAAATCGACTTCCTGTTTCTATAACAACATGAATTCTGAGTGGGCGGAGCTTTGACGGAGCTCAGCTGACAGTTTCCTGCTGTCAGAATGAACAGCAGTGAGGTGGAGTTCCTCAGGGCTCCGCTCTGGGTCCTCCTCTGTTTAATGTTAACAAGCTTCAAACAGCTAAATCTGTTACTATGACGACACAGAGGACATTTAAAGAGACAGATCTGTGTCACTGAGAGGAAGTTAAAGTTCTTCTTCCTGTTTTAAACACTGAGGTCACACTTTACTGCTAATAACCTTCATATCAACAGAAGGTTTCATAGTTATGAACGTGTGAGTTACCGGTCGGCCTCGTCCAGGATTAGCCAACGGACGGCGCTGAAGGCGATGCTCAGGGTGTGTTTGATATGATCCACCAGACGTCCAGGAGTCGACACCAGGATGTTGATTCCTTTACGGAGCCTAAAGAGACACGTCCATCAGTCCATCAGTCCAACAGTCCAACAGTCCAACAGTCCAACAGTCCTCACCACACACTGACGTTTAAGTATCTCTAAAGATGAACTCTGCAGCACAGACAGGTTCTCCAGAACCTCGAACACTTCCTGAATCAGTCCTGGAACATTTCTTAAGGTCAATCAGAACCTCCTCATGGACTTCTTGAACCTTCTCAAGGTACCCAGAACCTACTCAAGGACCCTTAGAGCCTCCTCAAGGACCTTTAAAACCACTGTCAGCTCTTTAGACAGAAAGGATGGGAGGAGGAAGAGGAGGCGGTGAGGAGACACAAAGAGGAGGAAGAGGAGGACTGGAAGGGGTGAAGAGATGAGAAGAAGAAGAAGAAGAAGAGGTAAGGAAAAGAAGGAGAAGAAGAAGAAGAGGTAAGGAGAAGAAGAGGTAAGGAGAAGAAGAGGTAAGGAGAAGAAGAAGAAGAGGTAAGGAGAAGAAGAAGAAGAAGAAGAAGAAGAAGAAGAAGAAGAAGAAGAAGAAGAGGTAAGGAGAAGGAAGAAGGGGAAGAGGAGGTGAGGTGAGGATGAGGAGCAGGTGGTGTACCTGGCCTTCTCTGCCTTCCTCTTCTCTCCTCCCATCAGCACACCTGGGACGATCCAGGTAAACGGCTGCAGAGACACAGAAACACCTGAGTCAGTCATTAACGCATCACTTCCTGCAGCTCTTTCACAATAAAAGTCTCCTTACAGTCAGTGTTTCTGATCCTGAGTCAGTAACTAACATTAACATCAGACAGATCAGAGCTCTGTGTTACCTTCAGGAGCTTCTGGAAGATCTGAAACGTCTGCTGGGCCAGCTGATGGACGGAGGGACAGACGGACAGACAAGTTAGAGAGACATGATAAAGGATGACAACAGGTGGGAGAGGTGAGGACAGGTGTGTTATCAGACCGAACCTCTCTGGTGGGGACGATGACGACAGCCAGAGGACCGTCCGACCTGCTGACCTTCTGCGGCAGCGCCTGCAGACTCTGGACCACGGGGACGGCGTAGGACAGCGTCTTACCTGCAGAGACACACGTCCTCCATTACCGACAGTGTAAAGTCATCACACTGAGAGACACAGCTGATCTTAGGACAGTCAGTACCCAACATTTAACTGCTGACCCCAGGACAGAGTCATCTTATAATCTACTGTCCACAGAGACACGCGTCTCCTTCAGGTATCTTTATGTATATAATCTCTACAGTCAGTAAGGTATGAATAAAGTGTTTCACCTGAGCCCGTCTGAGATCGGACCACAGCGTCTCGTCCCGACAGAAGAACTGGAATTGTCTGTTTCTGAACACTGAACACACACACACACACACACACACAGAGTTTTGGGGTTAAAGTTCATCTCAAAGGAAATGAAGTGAGTCAGTGAACTGTCCCTTTAAACAGAGACGTTCTGATACCTGAACCTGTTTACCAGTTGATACGGAGCACCGATCTGACACCATCGGGTCCAATAAACAAATAAATAAAAAACAGCTGTTTACCACTGACCCTCTGTGGACGTGAAAAGATTACTGTCACTGTTGTACGACATCAGTCGGGTTAAATTCCTTGGTAAACCCTACAGAGACATAACACCAGAGTACCAGACCCTCAGTTTTATGTTTAGATCACTGTACGTGAGGGTGAGCATTGCATCTGCATTTGACTGTTTATAGTGACAGGAAACTTTACTACTAGTTTGAATCAACATTTTGAAGTATATATAACCAACTTTTCAGCTGTTAGCGAGTGTGCTAGCTATGCTAGCTAACACTGGCAGCCAGAAACAAATAACGATGATTCGTTGTCCAATAATTTAAACTAAGAACACATGCTCTTGTGGTGGTTGAAGTTACTATATTCCATTACGATCTCGGAGTTGATACACGGATGCTATTTAGTGTTAGCATAGCTCGCTAGTTAAAATGTTGAGTGTCTCAAATCTCATACTTGCTTAGTGCATATCAGTGTAGTACACATTGTACACTACGTACTTCCTGTGTGGTGCACTGATTTCAGCAGGGTCGTGTTGTCTCAAATCACACACTGCTGTTTTGCTCTTACAGGAAGTGACGACAGCTTTTTTCTAATCTCTCTTCTTCTTTGTCTTCTTTATAAGCGGTGAACAGCAAACACAAGGTGGAGTATTATCATGCCTCAACGTCAACGCTGATGAAAATGTGCTGCCTTAGGTAGGAGCACGTTAGCTAGCTAGCGAAGCTAACGTTAGCTACTCACATTATTGTTCATGGTACCAAATCATCACAGACCCAACAAACATCACTGACGGCTTCTATTCAGCAACAGTTTTGGTTCTTAGTGTAAAAACATGACAAACTAACATCTGTATAACACGGCGGTGTTCACTGTAGCCAGCTCAGGCTCCTTGTTGTCTTCAGCCGCCATGTCAGAAGATGAGACGTTTGCTACGTCACAAATATGGCGACCGGTGAGGGTGAGAAGTGTCCGTCATTCCACACAGGACTTTCATCAGCAGTACACTGTGTTTTCCTGTGCTGTTCTTAGTGCACTCAGAACATGAAGTGTTTAGTACAGAGGTATGAGCAGACTCCGCCCACTGCTGTGATGTGATTGGCCGAATTACAAACTGATACGTTTTTGACTGGCAGGGGATTGTGAGCCTCTGATTGGCCATATTAAAAATGATTGACAGCTTCCCCGCCCTCTTGAGCTCGCACATGCACACGACTAAACGGTGTCTCTCTGCCTCTGCAGGTGGATGATGTTGGTGTAGGCTGCTGTTTTTAGAGCAGTGAAGAAGAGATGATCTCCAGGTGTGAATCTACGTTAAGGTTTATTCATTAATAACGAGGAATCTGATTGGTGCGTCGACTCGCAGACATTTGATCCAGTGTCACAGTATCGGAGACATTTCAGGTATCAGAGCTCTGCGTCACATGATGTGTGTCTAAACTGACCTGGTCACCGTGGAAACGTTCAGGACTTTGTTCAGTGTCGCCACCTGGTGGACAGAAACCGGCCAATCAGAGTGCAGAACACATATCGTTCATTATAACCTTATTTTCAAGACATGAAAACATCACAGATTTCAATACACAACAAAACAACATGAGTCTGTGTGTGTGTGTGTGGGTGTGTTACCAGATGTGGGTGCAGGTTCAGGTCCGAAAATGAGTCACTGGTGAAAATCTTCTCCTTTAACTGGGAAACAACTGGTCTGAAGGAAGGAAGGAAGGAAGGAAGAAAGGAAGGAAGGAAGGAAGAAAGGATGAATGAGGGAGGAAGAGGAGAAGGGGGAGGAATGAACGAATGAATGAAGAGAATAAGGAGACGACTGATTAGACGTGTGACAAACAGTGATGTCAGCAGTGTGGACCAATCAGAGGAGGAGCTGTGTACCTGCTGATCTCTGGGATCTCTGGGTTGTGTTTGAACAGAGAGGAAGTGTGAATGCTGCTCCTTCCTGTTTCTCTCACTCCGTCCTTCTTCTTCTGTGGTGTCCTCCTGTCCGTCTGCTCAGAAGGTGATTATAACAAGGTGATAATTATTATAATATGACGACAATAAAACAGAATCGGACGAACACGTGTCTTCATTAACAACAAGTCTGCACGTCTCCGTCTCCTCGCGTCCACACGGTTTCAATCGTTTGGTTTTAAACACAACAGCTTAGTGTACCGGCGTGCGCCAGGAGAGCTGTGTATACGTAATGTGTCCGCCAGCGGCAGCGACCACATGACTGTCAGCTGACCAAACAAACAACAAAGTCGAGAAAAACCACGGCAGCTCGACTGGTGGACAAATAACTACCTGCATTAACAGTGATGTCACAGTATGATTTTCTGTAAGCCACAATGACATCATCAGTTCTCTGTTTTATTAATCTTCACTGACGTGTTCGTGTTTGTATGAGCCGTGTTGTCATGGTGACATAGACGCCGCTCTCACTGCTCAAATTAAGCAGCAGATCTGGCGGCTACAACACAGACTCCGCCTAATCGGTGCACCACAGGCGTACGGCGGCATGGTAATGGTGCAAACTCACCTTCAACAGATCAAGAAGGACTCTGACAGGTGTATTTACCTGAGCATGTGCAGGAGGTGGAGCTTCAGTCTGCACCTCCTCCTCCTCCTCCTCCTCCTCCTCCTCTGCTGTGTCATTCAGTCTCCTCTGTTTAAAGGAGCTTCTCTTCTTCTGCTCCTCCTCTGAGGAGCTGATCTTCCTCTTCTCTGCGTTCTGCTTCTTCTGAGCGTCAAACATAAACTCACACATTAATAATCATGTGATCATTCATCATGTGATCATTCATCATGTTCTCTGAACTTTACAAACAGCAGAAATAAAATCAACGTTTTCATTTTCTAAATAAAAAGTCCAAAACTGCATAAACCTAAAACCCCACCTCAGACTGTCAGTGAGCCGTCACAGATAAGAACATATCAATAACTCTGTATGGACCGAACCTCACAGTGATGTCATCATGTGATGTCATCATGTAATGTCACAGTGATGATGATGATAAACAGTCTGATACTCACTCTGGCCCATCTCTGCTGAGCAGTCAGAGGCTTCCTCCTCACTGATGATGATGAAGAGGAGGAGAAACTGCTGCTGATGTTCAGACACAGCTGGTCCTCTGCTGATGACATCATCAACACACCTGATCCACAGACACACAGGTGAGAGCTGTGAGTACACACAGACACTCAGTCAGAGACATTTAGATCAAACGATCGGAGCGACTTCAGACTCGAACCAAACTTCACTCAAAAAAAGTGCAAAGTCACCTGTGAGCACCACAGAAAATAAATCATGACTCAGCAGCTTTTACTTGACTGTAAGCACACAGATGTTACAGATGTTACAGAGCAGAGACACGGTGGTGCATCCAGAGTTCACATGAACATGAGGAGCTTTTAAACTGTGACACACTGCTGTGCTGAGACACCAGGACTCTGTAACGCAGTGTGAATGAGCAGAACATGATTAAGACGAAGCTGAATGAATCACTTCAATATTTCTGTGGAACAAACTAACATCAGACACAGATCTATAAATTCATCAAACCAGACATTTGATTCATTTATGCCGAATTAAAGAGCAGCCTCGTCCATGTGTTCACGGTTCAGTTTTATTGTTCTGTCACCTGTCTTTCACTGTTTGACACGTGACGACACCTTAAAATGACTCTTTTCTGGCTGCAGTCTGGCGGGACGTACAGTCTGCTGCAGCTAGCCTGGTTAGCACCGTTAGCTGTGACTTTAAACATCGTAAATAAGCCGAAGATGAGCTGCAGGAAGACTGGTGTGTGTAAGTGACCGACAACAACATCAGCTCATCACACACACACACACACACACACACACACACACACAGACACAGACACGTGTGTGTAGCTCAGACTCTGTTTTAGCGCAGCAGCTAATGCTAGCCTCAAGCTAACAGCGGCTACTTCCGGTCAGCCTGTAAACAAACTTCAGGTCATGAAGTGAAGAAAAACAAACAAAACACAGAAAATAATTAAAAATAAAAACTCACCGTGAAACTCACAGAGACCAACACGCGTTGGGAACTCTTCCTGCTACGTCACGGAAGACCCGCCCCCTTCACAGCTGATTTATTTTTATTTTTTGCCGTGCGCAGGAGCTTCCGGTTTTATTTTGGAAGGTTCCCTTTCCCTTTTATTGTGAAAAACTCAAATATAAATATTTCAGATATTCTTTTAGACAGAACGAAATAAAATAAATGAATGAATGAATTATTTGACTTTGCATCAGAGGATCTGAACACATTCACTCATTCATTTGTTCAAGTGTTTTTTTTTAAGCATCAACATGAATCAAAATGTTTGCTGATAGAATTAAAGTCTGATGATCAGCTGATGGTTCATAAACACAAAGGAACAAATGTAAAAACATCAGCAGTGAACTTCACACACACATTTCTGTGTTTTCATTACCTTTGGTTATTTGTTTAATTTATTTCAGAATAAAATAAAATGATGTCATCAGACAGGTCGTCTCTCTGACTCACAGCTTAATCAATATTTTCTTTGTTTGGCTGCAGAGAGCAGCAGAGTGAATTGACTACATGTGTCCTGTCAGGAGGAACACGTCAGAGAAATGTTCCTCTAACTGCATCATGTGACATGTTCAGGTCACAGACAGACTTTATTATAATGATATGATGCATCATATAACAGCTCAATATAAATAAGCTTCAGCTCATCAAAAAGTCAAAATAACAAATAATATTACATGAATATTAAATGAACAGTCTGCACGACTTTAACTTTTCATACTTTGCTGCTTCAGTATTTTTACGTCGTGGTGTCACAGAAGGATCTGAGTGTTCATCAGTGAGGAAGAGCGATCCAGAGAAAGATTCAGACCTGACGCTGCAGCTGATCAGACGCTCTCGTCTCAGAAACTGTGGACGCTTCATTTATGGCTGAATAAAAACACACGTGTGTGTTGATGGTCAAACAGACGTCACAATGAATCTGATTAAACTGAGGACAAATAAAGTGAATTGTTTTATTGATCAGTGTTTTATTTTGAAGGTTTATTAAACTTCAGTCTTTGATACCAAACAGTTTCATCAGAGGAGAAAATCTGGGACCTGAGGAGACAGACCTCTTGGTTACCACACATATATAGGACCTCTGAAGACCTGTAAAGACCTCTGAAGACCTGTGAGGACCTGTGAGGACCTGTAAAGACCTGTGAGGACCTGTAAAGACCTGTAAAGACCTGTGAGGACCTGTAAAGACCTGTGAGGACCTGTAAAGACCTGTAAAGACCTGTGAGGACCTGACCTGTGAGGACCTGTAAAGACCTGTAAAGACCTGTGAGGACCTGTAAAGACCTGTAAAGACCTGTGAGGACCTGTGAGGACCTGTAAAGACCTGTGAGGACCTGTATAGACCTGTAAAGACCTGTGAGGACTCATGAGGACCTGTAAGAACCTGTGAGGACCTGCAGTCTGTCACCACATTAGGACAAAGCTATCAGCAGTGTCCACCGTCTACAGACTAGTCTCCTGTCCAGGTTCGATGCCGTGCTCAGAGGCTCCTCGTCAGGATGAACAGAGTGTTTTCAGTCTCCGCAGGACACGAGGACAAACTGTCCATCATCACATCAGCAGCCGTCACGTCCCATTTCCTTCCTGCTCCGCTTCCTGTCGTCGACAGGAAGACTTAAAAATAGAGCTGTCAATCAAAGAGCGGGGCCCGGCACCGCTGGGACTCAAACCGACGCTCAGGAGGATTAATTATAGTCATTTACCAAAATCGTCACTTTGAAACGTCGGCGTGATTGAGCGAGCTGTGAAAGCAGATTTCAATCATGGACGAGATAAACGAGATATTTTAACATGAAGGTTTGAAGTAAACGCTGCGGCCATAACTCTGATAACTGCTTTTAGATCAGACGAGAGCTGCCAGAAAGACGACTTCATCTGTCACACACACACACACACACACACACACACACACAGAGCTTGTTAATAATCAGATCTGCAGCTCACATTGATTCAGTTTTATTTTGGTAGTTTTACTCAGTTAATATTTCTGTTAGAGAACATCATATTTATAAAGTTCATATAAAGAAACCCCAGCAGACAGACAGAGAGACAGACAGACAGACAGACAGACCTGTCTCACAGTTTTATTTAGCTTTACTTTAATGTAACACCAGGAAAATGAAGCTGTTCTCTTCAGGCCTCCATCAGTCAGTGTGTTTGTGTCACTGAGTGACTTTGGTGTTTAAAGGGTTAATTCAGATTCACTTAAGTCACTCAGAGACACAAACACAGACTGATGGAGGCAGCAGTCGACCAGCAGCTCCTGAGTTCACTCGTGTTAAATCACTGCTTTTATCTGTGGAGTCTGGTCCTGAAAATATTCTCAATATATCGTCCACTCAAACTGATGCTCAAGTTTTTAGGTGTCTATAATATATGTTGTTGCTGACTCCGCCCACTCAGCACATCACTGAGCTTCATGTCAGACTCCACCTGCTGACTGACTCCGCCCACTCAGCACATCACTGAGCTTCATGTCAGACTCCACCTGCTGACTGACTCCGCCCACTCAGCACTCCACCTGCTGACTGACTCCGCCCACTCAGCACTCCACCTGCTGACTGACTCCGCCCACTCAGCACATCACTGAACTTCATGTCAGACTCCACCTGCTGACTGACTCTACTGTAGGAAACACTCTGACCTCACACAGCCTCACGTTACAACACCTCAACTGTCCCTCTGAAGACGTGTTTAATGTCAAAGTCCAACTGTCTCTGACTGAAGACAGAAAAACAGGATTTATATAAATACAATGACTTTATATTACAGAGTGTGGTGTCTTTGTCTCACAGTGTCTCTCAGTGTCTCTCAGTGTTTCTCAGTGTCTCACAGTGTCTCACAGTGTCTCTCAGTGTCTCTCAGTGTCTCTCAGTGTTTCTCAGTGTCTCTCAGTGTCTCACAGTGTCTCTCAGTGTCTCACAGTGTTTCTCAGTGTCTCTCAGTGTCTCTCAGTGTCTCACAGTTTCTCTCAGTGTCTCACAGTGTCTCTCAGTGTCTCTCAGTGTCTCACAGTGTCTCTCAGTGTCTCTGTCTCAGTGTTGGACATGTTTACTCTCCGTCTCTCAAACTGACGTCTGTCCTAAATGTTTCTGAAATATTTTTGTATTTTTATTTTCTCAGAGAGACGAGCTGAACTCTGAGACGTGAACACTTTCTAAAGATGATGTTTGCCTGAGGCGATGTTCCTCCTGTCGCATCACACACACTCACACACACACACAGAGTCATCCCCTGGGTGTGTGTGTGTGTGTGTGTGTGTGTGTGTGCGTGAGGGTCGGAGGTGAACTAACTGTCTGCAGGTTTCTGTCTTCAGATGTGAATACTGGACACACTGCTGAGGACTACATTACCCATAAACCCCAATTGACCCAACGTGTCTTCTGAAGCTGAAACAAAGCTCAGTGTTCAGAGGTTAATATTGTGTGTGTGTGTGTGTGTGTGTGTGTGTGTGTGTTACATTCACTGAACCAACAGCTCAGAGCTGCAGCAGGAAACTGACACTGTACAACACAGGGTGACAGATGTCTGTCACATCTGCTCATCTACAGTTCTGACAATAAATGAACAGAATTCACGAGCACAGAGTTCATTCTAAAATCCAAGTGGACATTTGTGCCAAATTTGAGTTCACGGGAATAAGATGGACAGAAGGTCACTGTGACCTTTGACCCCCAAAATCTAACCAGTTCATCCTCAACTTAAAGTGAATGTTTGTGCCAAAGAAGAGATTTTCCTCAGGCTGTTCTGGAGATATTGTGTTCATGAGAAACGAGGACAGACGACCTAAAACATAATGACCGTCACCTGATCAGAGAATCTCAATAATCATGTCAATAATCTATGAATCATGTCAATAATCTATGAATCATGTCAATAATTATGTCAATAATCTATGAATCATGTCAATAATCTATGAATCATGTCAATAATTATGTCAATAATCTATGAATCATGTCAATAATCTATGAATCATGTCAATAATCATGTCAATAATCGATGAATCATGTCAATAATCTATGAATCATGTCAATAATTATGTCAATAATCTATGAATCATGTCAATAATCTATGAATCATGTCAATAATCTATTAATCGTGTCAATAATCTATGAATCATGTCAATAATCTATGAATCATGTCAATAATCTATGAATCGTGTCAATAATCTATGAATCGTGTCAATAATTATGTCAATAATTTATGAATCATGTCAATAATTATGTCAATAATCTATGAATCATGTCAATAATCTATGAATCATGTCAATAATTATGTCAATAATCTGTGAATCATGTCAATAATCTATGAATCATGTCAATAATCTATGAATCATGTCAATAATCTATGAATCATGTCAATAATTATGTCAATAATCTATGAATCATGTCAATAATCATGTCAATAATCTATGAATCGTGTCAAAAATCTATGAATCATGTCAATAATCTATGAATCGTGTCAATCTATGAATCATGTCAATAATTATGTCAAAAATCTATGAATCATGTCAATAATCTATGAATCGTGTCAATCTATGAATCATGTCAATAATTATGTCAATAATCTATGAATCGTGTCAATAATCTATGAATCGTGTCAATAATCTATGAATCATGTCAATAATCTATAACGTTACAGAGAGACGACACATCTGTGGAGAAGTCTTTAAACAACAGGACGGTTACATTCTGATAATGACAAAGATTTTATTGATGTTAAAACAAATTTAGAACATTTAGAAAAGAGTGTGAACAGTTCAGAGAGGTGCAGCAGTGACTTCACTTCCTGTCTCCCCAACCTGTTGCCAGGTGTGTACAGGTGTGTTCAGGTGTGTGTACAGGTGAGTCCTCCTGTCAGTCAGTTGTCAGTCTGCTCTCCAGAGCCTCAAACACAGAGTGAGGATCCTGATCAGCATCAATATGACCTGCACCTGGATACACAGACTGGACACACACACACACACACACACACACATACACACACACACACACACACAGAGGAGGAAATAGTGGCTTTGTTGGGGACTATTTTCAGCAGTTTGTGTGTGTGTGTGTGTGTGCAGGGTTCAACGCTAAGGTTTTTTTTCAATTGCCTGGTCGGGCAAGTTGGTCAGAGATCTACTTGCCCGAAGTCAGTTTTTACTTGCCCTATAAAAACTGTTTAATTTAAGCGGCTATCAAATAACAAAGACTGCAGTTATTTTTCTGTTATGTAATCTTTATTCACACTGTATTTATTAATTAAAACAACATATGTCATGTATTGTAGCTTAATTCCTACACAAATATGACAGTGTCAGGGCTTAAAGTGAAAAA
>NC_065513.1:44718123-44719400 GCF_006386435.1 Epinephelus moara
GCAACTTGCCCAATCGGGCAAGTGAGTTGTTAGTTTACATGCCCGACCTTGAGTTTTACTTGCCCCGGGCAATCGGGCAATCCTTATTGTTGAGCCCTGGTGTGTGTGTGTGTGTGTGTGTGTGTGTGTGTACCTGCAGGGCAGCGGTGTGTGTCCTGTACTGACTCAGTGTGTGTGTCACAGTGTGTGTGGTGTCCTCAGGTCTGATCTTCAGTCTGTTCTGGACCTCAGAGGTCGGAGCCGGGCGACTCACAGCATGGAACCTGCAGCAGGAAGTGACACGTTTACCTGGGGGTGTGTCTCAAATCACATGTAGTACACTATGTCCCTCTGACAAACTTGTTCCAAACGTACACCACGTCAGTGCTGATTAAAATGTGCCACCGTAGCTAGGAGGAAGATAGCTTGCTAGTGAATGTTAACGTTAGCTTGCTAGTGTTTTAGCTAGCAAGCTAACGTTAGATGATGTTTGATGTCACTGAGCGTGTCTGTTCTCCACAGACTCAAACTGTGTTTTTATGGAAATATTTTTTATGTCTGTGGCTTCGTTCACAAACCTGTGAGATCTTCATTTAAACCACAGCTCTGTGGGTTGATCCCAGTTTGGAGAGTTTACTGGTTTAACTGGAAACACTGACCTCTGTCCACTGACTGGATCTGTAGCTCTCAGAGTGAGTCTCTCGAGACAGACGTCATCTGTTAACTCCAGGAAGAAAACTCTGAGGAGACGAGGTCACACAGAGGTCACCCAGTCAGTAACATAATTAATAAGCAGGTTAACGTCACAGCGAGAGTTCTGAATATTTAAAGAGTATTTGTATTCAAACAGTTAATGTTCAGCAGCAGCCATTAGACTGAATATTTATACTGAACATCTAATATTCATCAGCATTTAAAACGTGTGTGTGTGTGTGTGTGTGTGTGTGTGTGTGTGTAGACATCATTATATACAGTTATTATCAGTGACTGGTCCGTCAGTTCAGACCAAAGATTCACAACAAGACGAGCTGAAACAAACAACTACTGTGAACGCCCCGTTCTGTAACATTGTAAAAAGCTGGTGGTTCACAGGAAGTGACCACCATGAGACGGCGTATCGTCTCTAGTCAACGACTCTCTGTACTTCTGATCTGTAACGTTGACAGGAAGTGACCGCCATGAGACGGCGTATCATCTCTAGTCAACAACTCTCTGTACTTCTGATCTGTAACGTCGACAGGAAGTGACCACCATGAGACGGCGTATCGTCTCTAGTCAACAACTCTCTGTACTTCTGA
>NC_065513.1:44719778-44719903 GCF_006386435.1 Epinephelus moara
ATTTTGACTTGACCAGCTGACTTCACTACAAGCTGATTGGCTGTTGAAACAGGTGACGTGCTTTAAAACCAGCCGCCGGCCATTTGACCAGCTGAGTGTCAGATGACGCCATCAGCCGGCTTGAG
>NC_065513.1:44720403-44728163 GCF_006386435.1 Epinephelus moara
GAGACAGAGACAGAGACAGTATGAGTCGGGGACGTGTTGGATAAACTGAACGCTTCGTCATGAACTCTGAAAAAACACTTTACTGAAACAACCTGATGTCACTTCCTGTCTTTTTTCTGGAGCTTTCAGTCGGGTCACATGGTCTTTATTTGATCAGTTGTCATGGAGATTTAAAACACCATGAATGAAAACTCAGAAAACTGGTAAGTGTCCCTTTAGTGGACAGTTTGTGACAGAGACGAGTTGTGTTTGATTTGAGTGAACTGACCCTTTAATCAACATGAACTCATAATGAACTGTTTCTGTTTAATGTAAAGATGTCGCTGAGGCTCTGAGTCTACGTTTTATTTTATTTAAACGGAATCTGTTGATGTAAATTTCAGCCAATCAGAAGAGTTGTTTTTAAATGACGCTACAAACAGAAACATGTCAATAAATAAGTGATGGATGAAAATCTGTCGATAGTTTTCGAGACAAACAGGAAACACCTCATCATGTTCATACACGTCATTTCCTGCCGTCAGATCTGAAGCAGCTGAGGCTCAATATATAAACATTACAAATAAACATTAAACACAAAAGACTATAAAAATGAAACCAGGCTCATTTTGAATCATCCAAACCGTTAATGTGAAAATATGTAAAGAGTTCACCCGAAATGTTTCTGACGTGTTTCTGAACTGAGTTCAGGAAACATTTCAGTCCTGCTCACACACACCTGAGACGGTCTTTAAACCAAAGATATGATACATTATTTACAGATAATGCCGATAATCTACAAATAAAATCGTCATTTTACAGATAATCACCTGTTCTCCGTGTCCTCCGGTGTCTCGCTGCTCCGTTGCTATGGAAACAGAACGCTAAACTTTGACGTAAAACTGCGGCATGAAAAAAAAAATAGTTGAAGAAAAAGTTTGACAAACAGAGTGAGAGCTCTCTGCACTTCCGGCTTCTTCTTATAAACATGAAGTTATTTTTTCACGGAGAGATTCTCCTCCGAAATAAATAAATAAATAAATAACAGATTGATCAGCACCGGAAGTGACCAGTGGAGGGCAACAGAGAGCGCTGATGCATTCAGGGACCGTGGGGGAAAATACAATTATTCAGGGACTCAACACAAAACATTATCTAATATTATACAACAAAATATAAACAAATAAAATAACTAAATTTAGAAATAGATAATTTGTAGGCAAATAAATATAATAAAAAAAATACAGAAATTAATATTATTTGGACAAGATTTTCATGTTTTTGCCGACACTTAATTTTGCAGGTATTAAATTATTTTCTTTAATGTTTCCTGAAAAAAAAAAGACATTGTTCTAATTTTAGAGAAAATATTATGATTTTTGACTGTTGGTTATTTATATAAGGGGAGGAGCATGCAGATTTATATAGTTTTATTTTGTTTTTATTTTACCGCAGATTTCTATAGAAAACATGACTTTCAAATTGTGGCAATTTTCTCATTTCTGGCAAAAAGTTCTGACTTTCAAATATTTGACACTCTGTGCAACAACTGCCTCTGTAAAATAAATACATAGAATAAAACCTATCACCAAATCTGTCCTTGAAATAGTGATATTTCGTTAATCTCATTTAAAATTTGTCCAAAAGTAAAGCATCTGCAAAACTGAGGCTTTATTCAACTCCAGGATTTCATCTTCAACTTTTAACTTTCAAACATCAAAATCTAATAAGTCCTTTATGGAGGAGGGAGGGTCAAAGATAGTCCTCCAGTCACTGAGTCAAGGGAAAATATTTAGAGCTTCAGGGAGGGTCAGGAAAAGTCACACCCCAGAAAGAAATTAAAGTCTGTATGCCGCTCCTCTGAACCTAAATAAAAACTATAAGTCCCTCCCCAGTGTTTAAGACCCCCCCCCCCCCCCAATAATAAAAAAAAAAAAATAAGCAACAGTCTCTAATGTAACAAAACAAGTTAAAAAAAACAGTGATTCTTATTTTCAGGTGATTTTACACAAAATAAAACATTATTATTATTATCATTATTATTATTATGTTGTTGTTGTTGTTGTTGTTGTTATTATTGTTATAAATTCAACACACTGGACCTTTAATTCAAGCTTCTGTTTCAGTTAATTGTCATGTTGATTTCTGTGACTCTGAGATCTTCGAGGAAACTCAAATGCAGCACGTTTGTCACGTCAGTCACGCGTCAGTCTGAACTTGAGAAAAGATCGTCTATAATGGACATGATTCACTCCTCAGTGAAAACACAGACCTCCTGCAGCAGAGACACGAGTCCAGTTGTTGCCATGGTAACCCAACCCGATCAGGTGAACTGATCATCCTGTTCGATTGTCCTGTTTCTCTGTTTGTGTCTTAATAACTGTGATCGATAAAGAGTTCATATTTTGCGGTGTTGTGTTGAAGCTTCAGTTTCCCGGAAACCCGTCAGAGTGAGACGTCTGTGCTTCCGGCGGCTGTAAACACACGTAGCAGTCAGCGGGCAGCTGCTCTCATGTCTCCCTGGCTCTCTCTGCCTCTTCTCGGCTCAAACTCTGCGGCTCTCTGACAGCCTGCTCTCGGTGTGTGTGTGTCCGCGGGTCGGCAGGGATGCTCCGGTCCTGGTTCAAAGCGGCGGTCGTCCTCTGGCTCGTCCCCAGCTGCGTGGGAGCCGCAGCCCGGCTGTACACAGAGGAGGACCCGCTGGTGATCCTGAGCAGCAGCAGCCTGAAGCCCACCGTCTTTAACTCGTCCTCGGCCTGGCTGGTCCAGTTCTTCTCCTCCTGGTGTGGACACTGCATCCAGTACTCCAGCACGTGGAAGGCTCTGGCTCAGGACGTCAAAGGTACCGCAGGACTCACACCGGGTCCCGGCAGCCGCCCCGGGCTGTGCCTTTCTCCTTTATGAATAGCAACACCAGACTACGTTCAAATTACGACTATTTACTCCACTAATGCTTAACGCTTAAAAAACATAATGTGTTAAAGTACCACTTTGGGTGTTTTATGATGTAATCATTACCCCTCTTCAGTTCGGCATTAAAATAATCCAAAACAATGACTCCGTTATACAGAAAAATCTCAACTCTTTGTCGCGTGACTCAAACTCACTGACGCGTTTAAAGATGCGAGAAGCGACTGAAAAGTAGCAGATTTCTGAATGAAGTTCTGAATGGTGACGTGATTGTTTACAGTGGTTTAAATTAGTTAACGGTACCAAGAAGAGACTCAGCCAGTGTTAATCTGAATAAACACTCGTTATTACAGTGTTCATAATGTAGCAGCTGTGGGTTTGTCACTGACTCCTAACGTTATATTATTATTATTATTATTATTATTATTATTATTACTGACCGACCCAACGATGATAAATGTTAAAGTTTCACTCGGTGTGTTTCTGATTCTGCACCAGCCCCTCTTTAGTTCGGCTTTAAATAATCCAGAAAACGAGCTCTTTATTACAGATAAATCTCAACTCCCGTAGACGGACCGACACTTCCTGAAATGTTTAATGCTGAATGAAGCGACTGGAAATGAGCAGATTTCTGGATGAAGTTCTGAATGATGGAGTGATTGTTGACAGAGTTTTACATCCGCTAACAGTACCAAGAAATATTATGTTAAATAACAGTGCTCATGATGTTTATCTGTGTGTCTGTCACTGAGTCTGTCATTATAGACTCATTAATGTGACGTCACTGACTCTGGAACAGCATCAGCAGCTGCTGTTAGCTTCAGTTAGCCTGATGAAGCTAACAGGTGGTTGTGCTCACAGAGGAAATGAGCTCATGTTTCCAGGCAACAGCCAGGTGACACTTCAGGTATCCCAGCAACACTGAGCTGTTCAAACCTGAAGCTCCACAGACGGAAACAGTTTGACTGTAAAAATAAAATCAGGTTTATAAAGAGCTGTTAGCTCAGTTAGCTCAGTTAGCTTAGTGAGCTTAGTGAGCTAACACAGTCAGACCTCTTAAGACTTTTAATAAAAATCAATTTATTGTCCGGTTCAGTCTGTGAAGTGTTTACTGATCTCGAACACGTTCAGAAGCACAGCTCCTTCAGCAGCTGACACGTCGGTTGATTTAAACATATTTGACATTTTTATTTCTCCTGCCTGGAGTCAGTTTTGTGTCAACACTAGAAGCAGCTGAAATGTAAATATTGAAAGAGAAATTCATTCACTTTGAACAAAAAGTCAAACAGACTCATGTTTGATCTTCATTTATAACAGAGGGGGAATCACCAGAGGCTCCATGATATGATATTATCCTTATATTAAAGGTTACAATATGTTGAGTGTTGCATTAAATATATTGTGGTTTATTTCCTCTTTTCACAGCAGATTAAAACTTTGTCAACATGTGTTTTATCTAATAAGATAGTTTTCTGTCTGTTCATCACTTCAGATATTTGTTTTGCAGCAAAATGTTTCTGTTGGACTGAAAAATCAGCTGATCATATTATTCCAGTCGGCTCCCTAAAGTTTCATTTGTATTTGTAATATTGATAACTAATACAGTAAAAGTGTGATGACACATACTGCCACACAAAGATATCATAATACTCTGCTGGATGGATTTTTCTCCCACACCTAAAATATAATAATCAATAATATTGTCAGGAACAAAACCAACATGTAGAAATACTTTAATTAATAAAACTGATGATTATTGTTATTGTTATTATTGTCATTGATGATTTGATCCTGTAAATATAATTAAACTGTGAACATGTCCATCAGGTGAGATCAACTGATCAATAATAGAAACTTATTAAAGTCAGAAATATTAGTTATTAATGTGCTGTTTAATTTTCTGGTGTTCTTATTTTAGTTAAAGAAGATTTTAGGATCAATAATAACAGACACTGATTAAATCTGCTGTGATCAATCGATGAATCAGTTCAACAGCAAACTGATCTGAAACTGTTCAGATAATTGATCAATAGTTGAAGTTTGATGTGAAGATTTTTTGTGTTTGTATCAGAGTGAACTGAACGAGTCGTCACAGTTTGATTATTGATCAGCTGAATTATTGCTCTGAGCTGCAGTGATCGATACAAACTGATCGACTTGTCTGAAAGATTCATTTGGAGGAAAGTTTCCATCATTTGTTTATTTTTCTAGAATATGAAAAAAACCTGAACACACACATTCTTGTACTTCTATCTTTGTGAGGACCCTCACTGACTCATACATTCCCAGGCCCCTAACCCTAATCTGGACAATCCCAACTCCAAACCTTAAATAGCATATGTAATTTTAAGCAGGTATCTTCTGTTCCTTCACCTATTATAATGTGACATATGCATCATTATATCAGTTTATTTAATTAAATTCAGCATTTATTAAACGATCTTTGACCACAGTGCAGATAATTTATCATCAGATATACTATTATTTATTCATTTATTTTATAGATCTCATGGTCAGTCCTCAGGTTATTTCCCCAGTGACCTGAGGTGTCTGGAGCATTGCCCCACATGTTCATTGGCCCAGTAAACTCTACATTTGATCCAACATTATAAATTATTGTCATGTTTTATGGGGCTCCTTGAGCTCCTGTCGGGGCCTCTACAACGAGATGTTTAAGTCTTATTATTCTGCCAGTCTCTGAGCGCTGTGTTTTAACCCTAACCTCAGAGTAACCTGAACCCTCAAACAGGCCTCTAAAGAAGGGAGGAAAATGTTTCCAAAGATGTCCTCACTCTGTTGCTGAAAACACGTTTATTTGGTCCTCACTATGTAGCATGTATAGCATGTACACACACGCACACACACACACACACACACACACACTCAGATCAACCTGTGGGAATTAGTCTGCTGTGTTCAGTCTCCATCTGCCTCCATCATCTCCCTGGGGAATCATTCAACTGGAGACCAGCTGCCTCTAAACACACACACACACACACACACACGCACACACGCACGCACGCACACACACACACACACACTTTGTCTTTATATGGACCTGCTGTCGGAGTCAAAGGACATGTGAGACACAAAGACCCTGACCCCCCCCCCCCACAACCCCCTGAGAGACATACAGCTGGGAGACAATACACACACACACACACACACGCACAGAGAGTGTATGTTTGGTGACCGAAGTGTGTGTGTGTGTGTGTGTGTGTGTGTGTGTGTGTGTGTATGGGAATGAACAAACACAGTATCTATATAATGACCTTCATCAGTTTGACTCCGTCCTGCAGTAACTTCCTGGATGTTTAACTCTCATCTGCACTGATTCACGTAGTTCAGTTACTTTATGACATTTTTTGATATTTTAAAGCTTCGGTGTGACGGACTGAAATATAATCTAATCTAATGGTTGTGTTCTGGTTCCCTCAGAGTGACACATTTATATCTACATAGTAAAGGTGGGAAAATGGATTCAGCATAGTGCTGCAATAACAACAACACATGGATGCAGGATGCCAGGTGTGGTTTTTATACCTCTGAATTAAACTCATATTAAACACACATTAAATGCACATTAAACACACATTAAACGCACATTAAACGCACATTACACGCACATTACACGCACATTAAACACATTAAATGCACATTGAACGCACATTACACGCACGTTAAACACACATTAAACACACATTAAACGCACATTAAACATAAAACGCACATTAAACGCACGTTAAACACATTAAATGAACATTAAACGCACATTAACGCACATTAAACACTTTAAACGCATGTTAAACACATTAAATGAACATTAAACGCACATTAACGCACATTAAACACGTTAAACGCATGTTAAACACACGTCAAACACACATTAAACGCACATTAAATGCACGTTAAACACATTAAATGAACATTAAACGCACATTAAACACGTTAAACGCATGTTAAACACATTAAATGAACATTAAACGCACATTAACGCACATTAAACATGTTAAACGCATGTTAAACACACGTCAAACACACATTAAACACACATTAAACGCACATTAAACGCACATTAACGCACATTAAACACATTAAACGCACGTCAAACACACGTCAAACACACATTAAATGCACATTAAACGCACATTAAACACGCATTAAACACATTAATGCACATTAAACACGTTGAACGCACGTTAAACACACATTAAACACACATTAAACGCGCATTTAACGGACATTAAACACACATTAAACGCACATTAAACACATTAACGCACATTAAACACATTAAACACGTTAAACGCACATTAAACACACATTAAACACACGTTAAACGTACGTTAAACACACATTAAACACACATTAAACGCATGTTAAACACACATTAAACACACGTTAAACACACATTGAACACACGTTAAACACACATTAAACACACGTTAAAGACACATTAAACGCACATTAAACACACATTAAACACACATTAAACACACATTAAACGCACATTAAATACGTTAAATACACATTAAACACATTAAACGCACGTTAAACACACATTAAACACACATTAAACACACATTGAACACACACACACGTTAAACACACATCAAACACACATTAAACACACATTAAACATGGCTTAATAGCGACAGTGTCAAACACAAATCAGCGTCACTATAACTCGCAGCATTCACAGACAAACACTTGTCTTTATCTGGACACTTTTTCCCCACAAATACAACATGCTAACTTTATTAGCACAAGCCTATGGCATTTTACATTGTATAAATTAGCCTAGCAGCTAGCAGAGATTTCCTCTGCTCATATTTCAGCCAGGATAAATCACACACAGTGTGTGGAGGCTT
>NC_065513.1:44728395-44735895 GCF_006386435.1 Epinephelus moara
CTGAGTATTAGTGTTGAGTATTGGTGCTGACTATTAGTCCTGAGTATTAGTGTTGAGTATTGGTCCTGAGTATTAGTGCTGAGTATTAGTGTTGAGTATTGGTGCTGACTATTAGTCCTGAGTATTAGTGTTGAGTATTGGTCCTGAGTATTAGTCCTGAGTATTAGTGTTGAGTATTGGTGTTGACTATTAGTCTTGAGTATAAAGGCTCATTTATGCTCCCTTTACGTACGAAAATGTATACGTCCGTTTCAAACGATGTTACCATCACTGCCCACATACTTCCATGCGTCCTTTACGTTGGCATGGATGTTAACCAATATATCCACCAGGGGGCCGCCCAGCGTCAAAAGTTTATGACAACAACAAACCCAAAAACAAACATGGCGACTGTGGAGGAGATATTGATAATGTACCTCTTGCATAAAAGACAAAAGCAGAGGCAGCGTTGTAGGAGGCAGTGGTTGGTGAGGCCGTTAAATACATCGCGACTGGAGGACGGAGAATTCTTTTCTCTAGTACTGCCGATGAGAGAAATTGAATTGTTATTTCTTCTTTGTGTCTCACTAGAGCTACGGATCGGGTAGTGACAGCAACACTGCCCCCACAGTTCCCGGTGGTGCTGCTCCGTTTGGCCCGTATCTGTAAGCTTTATGGAAACATGCAGAAATACGGACGAAATGAACGCAGAGCACGGACAGAAGGCTCCGTCCGTATCCTGATCCGTATTTAACGTTAAGCATAAATGAGCCCTTAGTGTTGAGAATTAGTGCTGAGTATTAGTGTTGAGTATTAGTGCTGGTTATTAGTGCTGAGTATTAGTACTGAGTATTGGTGTTGACTATTAGTCCTGAGTATTAGTGCTGACTGAGTATTAGTGCTGAGTATTAGTGCTGAGTGAGTATTAGTGCTGAGTATTAGTGCTGACTGAGTATTAGTCCTGAGTATTAGTGTTGAGTAGTAGTGTTGAGTATTAGTCCTGAGTATTAGTGCTGAGTATTAGTGCTGACTGAGTATTAGTGCTGACTGAGTATTAGTCCTGAGTATTAGTGTTGAGTAGTAGTGTTGAGTATTAGTGCTGAGTATTAGTGCTGACTGAGTATTAGTGCTGAGTGAGTATTACTGCTGAGTGAGTATTAGTGCTGAGTATTAGTCCTGAGTATTATTATTGAGTATTACTGCTGACTGAGTATAAGTACTGAGTATTAGTGCTGACTGAGTATTAGTGTTGAGTATTGGTGCTGAGTATTAGTCCTGAGTATTATTATTGAGTATTACTGCTGACTGAGTATAAGTACTGAGTATTAGTGCTGACTGAGTATTAGTGTTGAGTATTAGTGCTGACTGAGTATTAGTCCTGAGTATTAGTGCTGACTGAGTATTAGTGAGTATTGGTGCTGAGTATTAGTGCTGACTGAGTATTAGTCCTGAGTATTAGTGCTGAGTATTAGTCTTGAGTATTAGTCCTGAGTATTAGTGTTGAGTATTAGTCCCGAGTATTAGTCCTGAGTATTGGTGCTGAGTATTGGTGTTGAGTATTGGTGTTGAGTATTGGTGCTGAGTATTAGTGCTGAGTATTAGTGTTGAGTATTAGTGCTGACTGAGTATTAGTCCTGAGTATTAGTCCTGAGAATTAGTGTTGAGTATTAGTCCTGAGTATTAGTGTTGAGTATTAGTCCTGAGTATTAGTGCTGAGTCTGACTGTTTACTGTGTACTTCTCTATAATCTCCCCACAGTGTGTCCTGATGTTTAATTTCATTATTGTCTGTCTTCAGTACTTCAAGGCTCACAGTCCAGAGACGGACAGAGGGACACCCTACAGAGGTGAGACACACCCTCCTCACACTTCCTGTCTCACACTTCCTGTCCCGCACTTCCTGTCACACTTCCTGTCTCACACTTCCTCTCTCACACTTCCTGTTCCACACTTCCTGTCTCAAACTTTTTAGGTGTTTCTCAATCTGCGTTCTTGCCTGTACTTGTGTTCTTGCGGACTTGCGAAATGTCATCAGTCGCAGCCCAAGTACTGTTCAAATTCAAAGTCCGTACAGTCCAAATGCCCGGATGTGAACTTGCTCCGCCCGTTCCATCGGGGATGCCAGGTATCCAAGAATGCATTTCTCACAGACCAGCGGCAATGGCAGCTGTCCTTGGGAGTTTGTACTCCTAAGTCCAAACTCCCAAGTGTGCAAGTCCGAACTTGCCGTACTTGGTATGGAGAAACGCCTTCTGTTTCTCAAATCACATCCTTCAGTGTAGTACACTTTGTACACTGCTAGCAAAGCTAACGTTAGCATTGACATTATTGTTCATGGTACCAAATCATCACAGACCCAACAAACATCACTGACGGCTTCTATTCAACAACAGTTTTGGTTCTTAGTGTAAAAACATGACAAACTAACATCTGTATAACACGGCGGTGTTCACTGTAGCCAGCTCAGGCTCCTTGTTGTCTTCAGCCGCCATGTCACAAGATGAGACGTTTGCTATGTCACAAAGATGGCGACTGTTGAGGGTGAGAAGTGTCCATCATTCCACACAGGACTTTAGGACCGTTTTGGGTGCATCAGTAGTATACTGTGGTATGAACGCACTGAGTGCACTCAGAATATGAAGTGTTTAGTACAGAAGGATGAGACTAAGGACACACTTGCTGTCTCACACTTGCTGTCTCACACTTCCTGTCTCATGCTTCCTGTCTCACACTTCCTGTCTCATACTTCTTGTCTCACACTTCCTGTCTCATGCTTCCTGTCTCATACTTCTTGTCTCACGTCTCACACTTCCTGTCTCATGCTTCCTGTCTCATACTTCTTGTCTCACACTTCCTGTCTCACGCTTCCTGTCTCATGCTTCCTGTCTCACACTTCCTGTCTCACACTTCCTGTCTCATGCTTCCTGTCTCACACTTCCTGTCTCATGCTTCCTGTCTCATGCTTCCTGTCTCACTTCCTGTCTCACACTTCCTGTCTCACATGCAGAGACATACAGTGAGACTCAGTCTACAGACTGGACATGATGACAGGATGAAGCTCAGGACACATTAAGCTCAGAGATGTCAAACTCATTTCAGTTCCTGGGCCAGAAACAGACCAGTTTGTTCTGAATCAGTAAAACCAGTTTATCAGAACCTGTCAACAACAACAACATGTCCAGATGTTTCCTGTCTGTCAGCGTGAAGACAGACAGACAGACAGACAGACAGACATGATGAACAGTCTGAGTCGGTTGGTGTGCCACGTGACATCTTCCAGATACTTCCTGTCCTGTGATGTCACCCTCACATGTGACTCAGTGTCAGGTGTGTGAAGTCACCCAGTGGGCCGGATTGGACCCTTTACAGGTCCAGTTGTGGACTGTGGGCCGTATGTTTGACACCCTGCATTAAGGCAAGGCAAGGCAAGTTTATTTGTAGAGCACAATTCGTACACAAAGTAATTCAAAGTGCTTTACAGAACAAGAAAATGCATTAAAATCACAATACAAAATAAAAACATAAATAATCATTATAAAACGAACTTTAAAAGAGAAGAGTGCAGATAAGATCCTTTCAGTCATATGCACAGTGAAATAGAGCTGTTTTGAGCCCAGATTTGAACATTGTCAGAGTAGAGGCCTGTCTCACATCTTCAGAAAGACTGTTCCAGATTTTAGCTGCATAAAACTGGAATCCTGATTCCCCATGTTTAGTCCTGACTCTGGGCACCAGCAGGAGGCCGGTCCCTGAGGTCCTCAGAGTCCGAGATGGTTCATATGGCACTAACATGTCAAAGATGTACTTTGGTGCTAGGCCGTGGAGAGACTTGTACACAAGCAGAGCTGCTTTAAAGTCTATTCTCTGAGCCACAGGAAGCCAGTGTAGAGACCTGAGCACAGGACTAATGTGCTCGTACTTCCTGGTTCTGGTCAGGACCCGAGCAGCAGCATTCTGGATGTACTGCAGCTGTCTTACGGCCCGTTTGGAGAGGCCAGTGAGCAGGCCGTTACAGTAGTCTAACCTACTAGAGACAAATGCATGGATAAGTCTCTCCAAGTCAGGTTTAGACACTATACCTTTGATTTTGGCAATGTTTTTTAGATGGTAAAAAGCTGCTGATGTTATTGATTTGATGTGGCTGTTAAAGTTCAAGTCTGAGTCCATTATTACCCCGAGATTTCTAACCTGATTTGTAGGTTTTAGAGAGAGAGACTGGAGGTGACTGCTGACACTTTCTCTTTGTTTCTGTGGACCAAATACGATGACTTCAGTCTTGTCTGAATTTAGCTGGAGAAAGTTGTTTTGCATCCACACACTGACCTGTTGGATGCAGTGACAGAGTGAATCCACTGGTCCATATTCACCTGCTGTCAGTGAGACATAGATCTGAGTGTCGTCTGCATAATTGTGGTAGGACACATTATTACTTTGTATTAACTGGCCTAAAGGCAGCATGTAGAGATTGAACAGAAGGGGTCCCAGGATTGACCCTTGGGGCACCCCACAGGTCAAGGCCATGTGGTCTGAGACACAGTTACCAATTTCAACAAAGTACTTCCTGTCTTCTAGATAGGACTTCAACCAATTTAGGGCAGTGCCAGAGATGCCCACCCAGTCCTCTAGTCTCTGTGAAAGGATCTCATGATCGACAGTGTCAAAAGCAGCACTCAGATCTAGCAGGACTAAAACTGAGACTTTGCCTGCATCAGTGTTCAGGCGGATGTCATTTGTCACCTTAATAAGAGCGGTCTCAGTGCTGTGATGGGGTCTAAAACCTGACTGGAAAACATCAAAGGAGTTGTTCATTAGGAGAAAGTCAGTAAGCTGTTGGTAAACAACTTTCTCAAGGACTTTGCCTAAAAACGGCAGATTTGAAATGGGCCGGTAGTTGTTCAGTACTGTGGCATCAAGACTGCTCCTCTTTAGGAGAGGCTTTATGACCGCAGTTTTCAAGGCCTTTGGGAATGTTCCAAATTGTAGTGACATGTTAACTATGTGAGCGAGTGGTGGTAACAAACTGCATTAAACTGTCTTTAAACTCAAAGGTCACTGAAGCTCCGTTCACACAGGACGACTGTCTCCAGAGGACGTCATATGACTTAGATATCACAGCCCCGCCCCCTAACATGTGTGTTCAGTGTGGCACATTCACAGGAGATAAACAGTGTGTGTGTGTGTGTGTGTGTGTGTGTGTGTGTGTGTGTCTGAGTTTACTGACGTTATCTGGCTGATACAACACTCAGTCACAGAAACACTTCACAGCTCCTCCTCAGGTTACGGTCATGTGACTGAAACAGATTTTGCTGCTCATTGTCACCTGTCATCCACCACCTCATCATCATCATCATCAGAGATCAGAGCTCTGCGTGTCAACAGGTGTCCCTGCTGTAGAGAGCTGAGTGTGCTGCTGCTCCTAAAATACTGTCACAACTTTGATTCATGACCAACACAGCCTCGGGAAAGAGACAGAAACAGAAAGGCTAAACACACACGGAGCTACAACAGGAACAGGAAGTGATGTCACCAAAAATAAAAACTGGCGTTTAAAAGGGGAACGCTGAAAAAAGTTCAACATTGAAAATAAATTCATTTGATGTTGATATGATTTACATCCTGAAGTTTTTTAATGACAATATTCAGATTTTATCTTCAAATGACTGAAGACATGTTTTCCTCTCCTCAGCACTTCTATTATATACAGTACGGAGACACTAAAGGCTGTCTGTCTGTCTGTCTGTCTGTCTGTCTGTCTCCAGGTGCAGACAGAGAGATCCAGTCAGTGAGACAGTTGATGGTGAACATCCTGCAGAATCACACCAAGCTGGACCGACCTGACCACTGTCCTCCTCTGGAACCATACAGGTAACACAACTACACACAGCCACACAGACCCAGAGACACACTGTGAGTCCACTTCACAGGGTGTAATAACTCCCACTGTACATTCAGACAGAACTACAACATGGCGGACTCAGTGTGTGGAGGACTACAGAGTGTGTAGTTTGTGTGTGGCGTTTATGTGAATCTGTTTGTGGTCGGAAAGATCACACACAACAACTGTGGAGAAGAAGTCTGAAAAAATGAAACCCTGGAGTCTCTGAGGTTCTGGAAGATAAAATATATCATCTGTCAGGACCTCAGTGTGAGCGAGTCTGAGCTGTCGGAGCGTCACATCTGTCCCACAGACACACAGGAAGTAGATCAGCTCTGACCTCAGGGTTTCAGGTAAACAGGCTATACCTTGCTTATTATGGTTGCTTAGCAACCTCAGACACAACCTGCCGCTGCGCTCCTGAAAGCTGGAACAGAAGAGGCACAAAGGGTAGCGCCCAGCGCCGACCTCATGTTTCCCAGGTGGTTAAAGACGCAGCGTGTGTATGCAGAGGTTGCGCTAGACTTTTTCGTCGCCGGTGATTTTGACCGACAGGGTCGTAAAAATCCAGTCATAATCTATTTTTACCGGTCATTTTAATTTTCGTTTTTAAATGATAATAAAGATATTCTAAGACATTTAGTTTTCATTTGTTCGTTTTTAATAAATCCAACAAGCAAGTTATAAAGTGTGCATTAATAAGGACATGAACGAAAAGATGAACAGACATCCACACACCGCAGCGCTTCAGTTCGGCGTCTGGTCTACACGCGAGCCGCGAGCGCTTCTGTCAAGCTGGATAGAGCGGATCGTACCAAACAGGAAGTTGGACACAGAAAAGACGAGAGAATCCGGCCAATTTTCAAAATAAAATAACAGAATGCACTGAGGAACGTGAGGGAATACCATGTTTATAATTTAAAATAACACAACAGTGCATAACCGAACACATTTTTCAATACCCTAATCACTTCATTACCATTTTAATTTTGTGTCACCGAGCCTACAGACATAACTACATGAATAAAATGGTCAGAACAATATGCCCTATTCATTCAGTGTTTATCCAACACGCTCAATACATGGACATGCAATGACAAATTGTCATTAACTTATTACGTTATAAAAAACGATTAAAATATGGACATGTTTAAAATGACCTGCTGGATTGAAAAAACGAGTACTGACGGGAACAGACGAGTGGAGTCGATGTTTAACCGGCGCGGAGAGCGCAGGAGAAATGCGCTGCCTGTGTGGACAGTCAAGCGCCTGCGAGTACACTCGCAGGACTTCTGCGGCACTACCGCATCTGGTGTGTCCAGGCCGTTATGTCAACAATGCTACATGAAGCAGATGAATGACTTTTTCTCTGCAGTGTGAAAACGGCAGCCACTTAAACCACTGACTGTGCACTCTGCCGCCAAGTGGGCAGGGGTGGTAATTGCAACCGGTCAAATGACCGACGGCCTTCAGATTTTCCGGTCATTGTTGTAAAGAAAAGGTCAATGACCGAGAATATCCGGTTAACGCGACCCCTGTGTGTACGGGTCCTAAGGCGGCCCTGGATGATGTGAAGTGAACCTTTGACTCTGTGTCAATCTGTCCGTCTGTCTGTTTGTAGTTCTGTGGAGCTGCTTCCTCTGCTGG
>NC_065513.1:44742014-44749514 GCF_006386435.1 Epinephelus moara
AGGGAATCGCCTTGTTGTTTACAAGGCGATTCCCTCTATAGTCCGGCCGGACGGATGAGTCATGGCCTTGTAAAAGATTATGTTTGTTTCTTTTAGTTGGCGAGAATGTGTCGCCACAAATGCAACAAACATCCACTAACTTTGACGGCGTTTTCTGCGAGCACGGCTGAGCCATTTTGTACCGCTACACGTGTTTCTAGTGGGACTATGTTTACAAGCACAAGAGTTCAGGGAGCCACCGAAGGACCGCCCTGCAGATTTACTATTGGTTCTGCAACGTAGGGAGTTTTTTTAAACTCTGAAATTGTGTCCGCCCATCAAAACACAAAATCAGGGAGAAAGTCATCAGTCTTTAGTTAAGCAAAGCGTCTAAAGACTGACTTGTGAGTCTAAGCAGCAGTTGACTTCCTGTTTCCTGTCCAGATCTCAGGTGTGTTCCTGGGGGCGGAGCTTCGTTGGGTTGGTTGCCAGGGCAGCAGGGCGGGGCTTCGAGGTTACCCATGTTCTCTCTGGACTCTGTTCCACGTCCTGACCATCCAGCATGACGCCATGCCCACCGCACTGGAGAACTCAGGTACACACACACACACACACACACACACACACACACACACACCTAACAACAACAATAACAACAATAATGTTATATTTATGGCAGTGTAGGAGCCATTTTGTTTGTTTTTTTTTGTTTGTTTGTTTTTTTGTATAAGAACTACAAGGCATCACATTTTTTGAGTTCAGTTGATGACGTAATCACCACACGTCTGTCATTAATAGAAATAGGCACAGGTGTGTGAGACCTGGGGACGCTGAGAAGAGAAATTGTTTTTCAACTGCTACAAGCGCTCGTAAATGATGTGTATAGAGCCTTTTGCTTCATGTTATATTTTCATTCATTGATAGGCCTACCTGAGCGACGTTTTTGTAGAATACCTTGATAGGCTAAGCGCTATTTTTGATGCATGCATACGTATTTTTTTGTTGTTGATAGAGCGCACTCACACACACACACACACACACACACACACACACACACTCATTCACCCCACATACTCATTTATTCATCTATAAACCAACCCGGACCTTCAAGCAAGTACTCAACCAATGTAAGTAAACAAATCTGGACAATGAAGCGTGTTGAAGACTGTGCCTTTTAGGCGTCCCTTAAATGAAAGTCAACACAGGCAGTATGGCGCTGATGCAGAAGTATAAATCCCACATTACCTGTGAACGCCATGGAGTGGCGCTGACTGATGCAACATACTTGTCCCTGTGTAAATGAATGTTGATAATAAAGAGTGCGACCTCTGGAGGGCATGAGCTGCTACTACGGGTCCAGGTGTTTGTTTCATTTCACCTCCCTGAACTCTGCCCTCAACTGTGAACATGTAGCGTCCAGTCAGAAACATGGAAGTGAACACCGCAGTTTAACCTCGTCATGGTCACGATGAAATATTATTTACTGTCAGTGTCAGAAAGTAAACAGGAAATGGCATCATGACAACATGAACATCAGTATGGTGTCTTTCAGAGACAGATTATGTTTGTTACAGATACATCATATTTAATGTCTGTGTGTGTGTGTGTGTGTGTGTGTGTGTGTGTGTGTGTGACACAGGTCTGGAGGGCGAGGCGGCCCCGGTGCTGCAGGTGATGCGTCGTTACATCAGGACGTTCTTCGGCTGTGAGGAGTGCGGTCGAAACTTTGAACAGGCGGCGGCCGTCAGTATGGAGCGAGTCCACAGCCGAGAGGAGCAAATCCTGTGGCTGTGGAACCAACACAACAGGGTCAACTACAGGCTGGCAGGTAACTCCTCCTCCTCCTCCTCCTCCTCCTCCTCCATCTCCTCATCATCATCATCATATCCAGACAGGAAACACATCATCATCTCTGATGTCTGTCAAGAAGTCAGAAATCAGATATTAAAGAATCTTCCTGATGTAAAGTTTGTCTGAAGATCAACAGGATGTGACATCACACATCAGTCAGATCACTGGGCTCAACATGTGACATCACACTGCATCATAAACATGTGACATCACACTGCATCATAAACATGTGACATCACACTGCATCATAAACATAATTGTCACCAAAGCATCATGGGAGCTGCAGTCCAAAAACACCCTAAAACATATGTAAGAAAAAAAAAAAAAATACAGTTACAGAATCTATTAATGTTTCTTTTTTCCTCCTCCTCCTAACCTTCATGTTCCTCCTCCTCCTGCTCCTCTTCCTCCTTCTCATCTTCATGTTCCTCCTCCTCATCTTCTACCTCCTCCTCCTTCATCTCCTCCTCCTACTCATCTTCCTCCTCCTTCTTCTCACCCCCCTCCAACTGTTTCTTCTCCTCCTTTTCCACCTCCTTCTCTCCCTTCTCCTCCTCGTCCTCTTCCTCCTCCTCTTTCTTCTCCTTCTCCACCTCCTCCTCCTTCTTCTACACCTCCTACTCCTCCTCCTTCTTCTACTCCTCCTCCAGGCTCTCTGAGTGATGACCCCCTCTTCCCTAAAGCTCCGTGGCCGAGCCCCTCCCTCTGCTCCTCCTGCCACGAGGAGAAAAACGGCGTCCACATCTGGAACCAGGACAACGTCCTCCTCTTCCTCAGACAACACTACGGAGCCTCCAACCTGTCCCCCAAATACTCCCTGACCCCCCCACGACTCCCCGCACCTCCTCCAAATCCTGATCCTGCACAGACCACCCAGCCTCAGGAGGAGCACCGAGGAGGAGGAGGAGAGAGGAAGGAGGCAGAGAAGAGAGCTGAGGAGCAGCGGGAGCCTCAACCAGGACACCAGGCCGTCAGGGGGGAGGACAGGGAGGAGGTCCTGAGCCTGGGTGGAGGAAGAGGAGCAGCAGAAGGAGGAGGAGGAGGTGTTTGGATCCTGGGTCTGGGTTTTAACAGTGTGGACATGAGTCTGTGTGTGGTCCTGTACGTCTGCTCCTGCCTCTTCCTCATGCTCCTCTTCTTCTTCTTCAAAGTCCGATCCAGGAGGTGGAAACTCCGATACTCCCGCCTCCACGTGTGACCAGGACCCGTCTGACCAGGACCCGTCTGACCAGGACCAGACTGGAGCTCTGGAGGTGTCCAGGTGTGTCTGAGGGTCACCTGTCAGTCAGGTGTGTCTCACCTGTGTTGGTGACACACCTGACAGGTTTTGGGTTTCAGTGGCTCAGATGTGGAACCTGGTCTCGACTTGTTGTATTTATAGAACCTGTTTTAAACTGGACCGTGTGACCAGGTGTGTGTTCACCTGTGTGTCGTACCTGGATCTAATTGTCATGGCGACAGACCAGTGGGACTCTGGGACAGAACAGGACCACGCTGGTTCTGCTGTGTTCACTTTGTGCCAAATGTTTTACCTGCTGACAGATGATACACCTGTCCTCTCAGGCCCCGCCTCCATCTGCACAAATACTGGACTGTGTGTATGTGTTCTTGTACTTGCTACATAGTGGGGACAAAGTGTTCTTATCCACAGAGTGAGGACATTTGGTCCTTACATCTGCAAAGACCTGTTGGAGGGTTAAGACCAGGTTTTTGGTGTCAGGTTACCTTTAGGATTTAGTTTAGTGTCAGGGTAAGGGTCTAGGGAATGCACCATGTCAACAAGGGTCCTCACAAAAATAAAAGTACAAGAATGTGTGTATGTAAGTACTTGTTCATGTACATAGTGGGGACCAAGCATTTTTAACGACAGTGAGGACATTTTGTCCAGTCCTGATTTCTTCAAAGCTCTCTTAGAGGGTTAGGACAAGATGTTAGGGTTCAGGTCATCTTTAGGTCTAGGGTAGTGTTAGGGCTGAGTTTAGACATGTAATTGTTAAGATTAAGATTAAGGTAAGGGACCAGGGAATGCATTATGTCGACGAGGGTCCTCACAAAGATACAAGTACAAGTGTGTGTGTGTGTGTGTGTGTTCCTCTAAACTGTGAAACATGGAGCCGTCCTGATAAACGAATCTCTGCAGACAGACGATTGATTGATTTGAAGTATTATGGATCGGTCAGGTGTGTGTCATGGTGGAGGTGGCGCCCCCCTGTGGTGACTGCTGAAAAATATCAAAGTTTAGATTTGTAAAAGAATATTAAAGATGTTTTTTTTAAGACAAACAAAACTTAAAAACTAGAGTTAATATTTGAGAATTTGAAAGAAAATTTAAAAAAAAACGTCAGCTGAGAATTTTTATTTTTTTATGTTCCATATTTTAACATGAACACATAAAATCTTCCACTTTTTAACCTCCCCCACTCTGTATGACATTTTAGACGTTAAACTTTATGGCACATTAAATGAGCTTCAGTTACATCTTCAAACTCAAGAATAAATTGTTCGGCCGCATGAAGAAGACAGGACACAGAAATACAAAAATAATTTTAAATCATAAATTATGAACGTATAAATGTTGAGGTCAGTCTGAGGGTTTAATTTGATCTCCAACACCAGTGTTTGTTGAGAGCAGCCGCCGTCACCGCCAGTAAAAACTCTGTAAACAAAAACAAAAGTCTGATGCTGATGATGTGATGTCACTCAGTGAAGTCACTCAGTGATGTCACTCAGTGATGTCACTGCTGTCTGAACTCTAAACATAAACATTTTATGAAACATCTGGAACATCTGATTGTGATGAAGGTCATGTGACTATTTCAGAGGTGACCTCATCACAACCCACCTGAACACAAAGGTACTCAGGTATTTATTTCCCCCATTTATTATTACTTTTTAAATATTTTTTGATAATACTTTTAAGAAAATTGTATTTCTGTAACATTACATAATTTTCCCGGCCTGAATGATCCTCCGTACTTTGTGTGCTGAACAGTGTGTATCCTGATGTGTGTGTGTCAGATGTGTTTGAGGCCTGCAGTGATTCTCAGCGTTGATTTATTTATTTATTTCCCGGTTTTATTTCCTGCTGCAGATATTTGTGACGATGAGTCACAAGCTGCTGAGGATTCCCTCGACGATCCTCCAGATAAAAACGGTTCAGTCTCTGTGGATGTTTTTATCAGCTGATGCCTGAACGCACCGTCCTCCTGCCTCTGTTCAGATTCTTTCACTTCCTGTTGTTGTGATTGGTTATGTTAATGAGATGTAAATAATCCGTCTGAATAAATCATGTCGCAGCTCAATGACTCATCTTTACTGCAGGTGGCTGGTTCCCTGAATCTCTGAGCCTCTGAGCCAGGCAGCTGTTCAGTGTCAGACTGAAGCTTCAGGTGTGACACCAGTTCTTTAAACTGGGCCGCAGGAGGTGACAGTCTGACCTTTGACTTTTGACCTCATCAGGTTGGTTTACACTGACTAAAGAAAGAAAACCAAGTTCACAGCTCTGACGTGTTGCTGTCCTACAATGTAGGTGACAGCGCTAACACGCTAATGTTTAGCAGGTTTAATGGTCACCATGTTTACAATCATAGCTTAGCATGTTAGCATGCTAACATTAGCTAACCATCAGCTAATTATCAGAACAGACTCTGATGGAATGTCTTTAGTGCTGCAGGTGTTTGGTCATGAATAAAATAGTGGACTAATTAAAGTATGTTTTTTTTGTAAAGAAGTGTTTGAAAGTTTCCTGTAAAGATTAATTTAGTTTGGTGCTAATTACACTAATTACAGAACAAACAGAGTTTGAGTCAAGCTGAGTTTATTATAGACTTCCTGATTCAAATATATATCGTATGTTGAGTGATCAGCTCAGTGAACTGATCACTCTTTATCTCACCTGTAGTTATCATAGTAAGTATGAGGTCATGTATTTCTATACAGGAAATGTCTCAGGAAGTTATTTGGAAATGAATCTGAATTTATGAAAAAGTGAATGTGAAAGTTTTTGTTTGTAAATTACTTCATCAGCTTACGTTATGGAACAACCAACAGCAGGTCCATGTAGTGAAGCTAAGTTACAGCTAGCTGGCTAACATTAGCTCAGATTACATTTAGCTCATTAGCTGCCCCTGCATCACTCTTGGCTAATTAATCAATCAATCAATCAATCAATTTTATTTATAAAGCCCAATATCACAAATCACAATTTGCCTCACAGGGCTTTACAGCATACGACATCCCTCTTCCAGGACGGACAGACGTGCAATAGATGTCGTACAGAACAGATCAGCATAATAAATTAACAGTAATCCACATGACACAATGAGACAGAGAGAGACAGAGAGAGAGAGAGACAGAGAGAGAGAGAGAGACAGAGAGAGACAGAGAGAGAGAGAGAGAGANAGTCATATGTGTATAATAACAGTAGAAGTATGACTAATGACTAATGATGGCAGCAGCAGCAGGAGGCATCTGGCAGGACCACGGCAGCAGCACAACCACACACGTCACGCTGTCCAGGCACCGCTGTGATATGAGTTAATCTGAGAGACAGTGGAGCACTGCTGTTTTGCATGCATTGGGAGTGACAACAGCTTTTTTTAACTGCCTCTTCTTCTTTGTCTTCTTTTTAAATGGTGATTTGCAAACAGATGGTTACCACCAACATCTGACTGCTGTGTCTGCCCACACAGAAACCGAACTTACACCACAACATCACTGCAAGTTAGCTAACGTTAGCTACTCACATTGTTGTTACCAAATCATCACAGACCGAACAAACATCACTGACGGCTTCTATTCAACAACAGTTTTGGTTCTTAGTGTAAAAACATGACAAACTAACATCTGTATAACACGGCGGTGTTCACTGTAGCCAGCTCAGGCTCCTTGTTGTCTTCAGCCGTCAGAAGATGAGACGTTTGCTACGTCACAAAGATGGCGACCGGTGAGGGTGAGAAGTGTCCGTCATTCCACACAGGACTTTAGGACCGTTTTGGGTGCATCAGTAGTATACTGTGTTTCCCTGTACTATGAACGCACTTAGTGCACTTGTGAACTCAATGTTTAGTACAGAAGTATGACATTTAAGACACAATAAGTATTTTGGTAGCAATAACGTTAGCAAGCTAAGGTCAGCCAGCTAGCTATAACTAAGCTATGCTGCTTTGATCTGGTGTTGGTTGTTTGGTAACGTTAGTATTTTGGAAACAGTAAGCTAGCCAATTAACCCACTCAAGATGGTATTTTGCTACATTAGCTAGCTAGCAATTTGTCTGCCTTAGAAAGCAAGCCACCATTAGCTAATATTAATCAGCTAAAACCACAATATCACAACATATTTAACATCACTGTTCCATCCAGGATTTCTGGTGGATTTACAAAGATCCCTCCGCCTCACTTCCTGCTATGCTACGATGCTACTTGGCAGGTCGAAGAGTGTACAGCAGCTCCAGGGACAGACCTCGGGAGCTGCTGTGACCCCTGAACCCAGCTGGGTCCAGGGGTCACAGCGGGGTGGTGGCCAGTGGCAGCGTAACTTACCAGCCGAAATAATATAGGCCTAGACTGATGGTATAATGCACTTTACTTTGTTCTTCATTAACTCCATTGACCCAGATAAGAGTTAAACAGAAATTAAATGAACAGAAGATTAAAACAAAGTGCATTAAC
>NC_065513.1:44754514-44770012 GCF_006386435.1 Epinephelus moara
CGCAAAAAAACCTCTCCAACACAGAAACAGCTCAGCTCTGTCATTAAACCCCTTAATAACTGTTAGGTAACTGTAGCCGTGTGATCTATCAGTTAGCCCTGTCACTGTATGTGTGCAGGCACAGAGCGACAGCATGACCCACCCTACTCTGCCCCTGATTAGTTTACCCTGACATTTTTACTCCATCTCCTCCCACTCCTCTGGCCTAAACCTTACCAACCCAACCAATGAAGGCAACAGTGACTAGCCAATCAGAGAGGGAGTAGGGCGTTCACATCATGGATATCGAATAATGTACTCTGTTGGTATCAGTATCAATTTGAGGATGTTTGTACTGGTATCATAATTTTTAAAATGATACCCATCCATCCATCAATCCATCCATCCATCCATCCAAGACTAGGTCTCGGCGGCAGCAGGCTAAACAAGTTATTCTATACATATATATATATATATATATATATATATATAGCTTGTTCTGGGTCTGCCCCAGGGCCTCCTACCAGCTGGATGGAAAACCACCAACAAGACGTGTCCAAGAGGATTCTGATGAGATGTTGAACCACCTCAACATGAAGGAGCAGTGGCTCGACGACGAGCCTCCTCTGAACTCCTCACCCCATCCCTAAGCCAAGCCACCCTATGGAGGAAACTCATTTTCATTTTCATCGACGATCTCACTCCCTTGGTCACCCTCCAAAGCTCATGACCAGAGGTGAGGGTTGAATCAGCTGGTAAATTAAAAGCTTTGCCTTTAGGCTCAATTCCCTCCAAACCAGAATTGTCCGGTACAACATCTGCCTCACTGCTGATGCGGTTCTCCTCCACCTGTCCACCTCATGCTCCATTTTCTCCTCACTGGTAAACAGGACCTGGAGATCTAGAGTGACTCTGTCACTCTTCATTACTCAGCTGTCTTGGCCAACATCAGGGACAGGTTCTGTGGAATGGCACGCCAAGTAAATGGACTGCACTTGTATAGTACCTTTCTAGTCTTCTGGCCACTCAAAGCGCTTTTACACTACAACTCACATTCACCCATTCACACACTGGTAGCCGAGGCTCCTATTCATTCCTACTCACACACTGATGGAACGGCTATCAGCAGCAATATAGGGTTCAGTATGTTGCTCAAGGATGCTTCGAAATGTAGACTTGAGGAGCCGGGGATCGAACCGCTGATCCTCTGAACAACCCACTCTACCTCCTGAGCCACAGCCGCCCCAAGTCCCATATTTAAAAAAGGGTACCAGAGGGCCCAATTACTGGGATATGTTCAGCCTTCCAGGAAGGTTTATTCCAGGGTGCTGGACAGGAGGCTACCACCAATAGTCTGACCTCAGATCCAGGAGGAGCAATCCAGATTCTTTCCTGGTTGCAGAATCGTGGACCAGCACTTAACTCTCACAGGGCTGCTGGAGGGGTCATGGGAGTTTGCCCATCCAGTCTTCATGTGTTTTGTGGACTTGGAGAAAGCTTACAACTGCGTCCGCCAGGGAGTCCTGTTGGGGGTACTGCAGGAATACTGGGTGCTATGAGCCATCCAGTCCCTGCATTACTGGAGTGAGAATTGTGTCAACAGGAAGTCAAACATGTTTTCAGTGGGCATTGGCCTCAGCAGGTTGACCCTTGTCTGCGATTCTGATCATGATATTCATGTATGGGATAGGTGATGTAGAGCAGTGGTTCCCAACTGGTGGGGCACAGTCCAAAATTGGGTCACGGGTCAATTCTGAATGGACTGCAAGTGACTCAGAACAGGTTGAAGTACAGTGAATTTCCAGCACAGAGTTTTTATTTTGAAGTATCATTTCCTGTTGTAAGGTAAGTGACTAAGAGACAGCTACTTGACAGAGACAGAAAACTAGCTTGACGACATGGCCAAACTCAAGTATGACACTAAGTATTTAACCATGCGGACCTTGAACTGATGACTGAGGAGAAATCTGGACCAGTTGGGAACTGCTGCTGCAGAGGGAGGGAAAGAGTCCGCTCAAATATTCTGACAGGAAAATGATGAACGCTACATTATCCCTCCATTCAGAGGGATAATTAATAATTCAAAGAATGTAACTTTAAACATCAGAGCTCTGAAAATGTTTGACAGTAACATCGAGCTGCTGCTACAAAACACAGGAAGCTGCCTGAGGTGAACTCGGCCAAAGATAGTCTTTGTATGGTCACATGAACTCATACATGTGGGCGTGTTCCAATTTGTGAGGTAGTTATCGAGCTCTTTGTGAGACGTTTTACTGGACTGGACATTATGAGATAAAAAATAAAGAGGAAATAGAACATATGCACACATCACAGACAAGATAATAATGAGGTGATGTCATGGTGACTGCGACTGATGATCTTATATGTGACTCTGCGTTCGGTTGCTTCATTCCTCAGTTCAGAGATGAATGTTGAGGTGAATGATGAGCAGTCAGACTGAAAACTGTCACACGTGATAATTACATGTTTTCTTCTCAGAGATGGTGTGAGTTTATGAGATTATAATTCACAGACACAGACAGGAGAATCTTTTCTATCAGAGACGAACCCAAAAATCTTAAACATGTTGAGTCGAACTGTATTTTATATATTTTTCTTTCTATGTCTTGTAAAGTAGATTTGAATATTTATAACTGACACAGTGAAATAAAGAGAAGAGGTGGAGGGAAGAGAGGAGAAGCTGAGAGGTGTCAGAGCGTCTCAGGTGTGATTGTTATTTTCTCAGTTTGTTCTGCAGGTAGATGAGAAGGTGTGAAAGCATCCTCTAAACCTCTCCTCCCTCCTCCCTCCTCCTGCTGTAGCTGTTCGTGTACTGAGTTGACCTCCATCCTGATGATCTTCAGTCTCAACCTGCCCGTCTTGCACTGACTCAACACCTCAGACCTCAACAACCCCCTCCTCCCTCAGCTCTGACCTCACTTACTCTCACCACAACATGGATCTGAAACGTTTTGGAGGCAACATCTGCAGGATCCCTGACACTTAAACTCACTGAACCGACCCCCCCTCCTCTTCCTCCGTCAGTCCAACTCTGGCTGGTCAGGACCGTCTCCTCCAAGCCGTCACTTTCTGTCCCGTCCTCCCCTGGACCGACGGCGTCCACCATGTCGGAGGGCCTGCTGCAGGTGGAGATCCCAGACTTTGGCAGCAGCGTGCTGGGGAGCCTGAATGAGCAGCGGCTGCTGGGTCACTACTGCGACGTCTCCATCCTGGTGCAGGGTCAGGCCTTCAAGGCGCACAGGGCCGTCCTCGCTGCCTCCTCGCTCTACTTCAGAGACCTGTTCAGCTCTGCAGCCGACTCTTCGTCCTCCTCCTCCTCTTCCCAGGCGGTGTTTGAGCTGCCGTCCTCTGTGACGCCGACATGTTTCCAGCAGATTCTGTCCTTCTGCTACACGGGGCGCCTCAGCATGGCCGCCAGTGAGCAGCTGGTGCTCATGTACACCGCCGGATACCTCCAGATCCAGAACATCGTGGAGCGAGGCATGGAGCTGATGATGATGAAGGCTTCATCCTCCTCCTCGCCTCTATGCTGCGACTCACAGGTGGGTTTGGCCACGCCCACACAGCTGCATTTAGACCAAGTTAATCCAGGTTGTTACAATTTGTGCAATTCAGATAGGGCAAAAAAAAATGAAAACTAAAATCAGTCTTAGAGTGTGATAATAGCAACATCTAGTGGACAATAGAGGAACTGCAGCTCATTGCTGAAGCTGATGATTGGTCGGAACATTCTCTAGCCACACCTCAAGCAGTGATGTCACAATTGTTTTTTTAACCTTTCCTGTCAAAAATGGAGCCAATGCTTTAATAAGCAGTTCATGACAAGGGTCGATTTATTATTGACAGTGATATGAATCTTGAAGATAAGTGTCTGCACTCTTTATTAGCATCTCTTTTCATTTAAACTAACTTGATGAATTACAGACAACCTCAACGGACGAGCTTGCGGGCTTCGACACCCCGATGGTCCAGCAGCAGCAGCACAGTGCACCCCAGCTGCAGCAGGCCAGTCCAGACCAGCCATCCCTGAGCCCAGAGGAGCTGCTGCTGGCTGTTAGCAGGATCAAACAAGAGAGAGCCGATACTCCTCCCGCTGAGGAGAATGGAGGAGCAGCAGGAGGAGCAGCAGGAGCAGTAGGTGGAGGAGGGGGAGAGGAGGCCAGGTGAGGATGAATTTCACATGAGGTCTGTCTGTCTATTTTGGGGCTTCCCGGAGTCCTCGAGCAATGGTTTCCAATCTTTTAGGCCTCATTTCAACTGCATGGTGTGACTCGACTCACTTTTGGTACCAGGTCCTTTTGTCCACTGCATATAGCACCTTGTCAGTGTACAAACGATTCTCAGCTGATTGCCATGACGACGTGCGTGAAACTGCCACGAAATCACCTTTGTTGTGCCACTTGCTGAATCCTTTCATCAGCAACCAAATAGAGGAACATCTGTACTTCTTCAGATGACCATGGTGTAGTTTCGCGGGCTGCCATTTTTTAAAATTTGAGTTGAGTGATGAGAAAAATTGTGGTCCCCATTGACGGTAGTTAGGCTATTTTAAAGTGGTGGATTTATGCAGGATGTCCCATGTTGTATAATGAAGATTCTCTCTTACAATCAGTGGAAGGCAGTGTTTTAACTTCACCTAATGGCTCAGCTTGCTAGGATCCTTGACCACGGTGGTACCAAAAAAAAAAAAACGCACCAGGTACTGTCTACAACGTATGACAATGGAAACCCAAAGAAGAGTGAGTCCAGTCGAGCTGAGCAGCATCATACAGTGGCAATGAGGCCTTTTTCTTGTGATCCCTCAAAAAAGCAAAGGTTACTTATAGACCCTCTTCACTGTATGTAAATCTCTACCAGCTCTGATCAGTTCAATCAAATAGACTTGGTTATACTTCAGTCTTCAACTGTTCAGGTTGAGAGTCTTGACTTCAAGCCCAAATTATAGTTTTGAAAGCCCATGCCACATGTCCATTTGTGGACAACTATCCAATCCAAATGCAACCCTTTCCCTATGACTTCGCCCTTACCCCTTTGTTTTGTGTTTTTATGTTTCGGGGTGTCCTGATTTTTGCTGAGATAGTGGGGTAGAGTATCCTGACTCTTGTTGGGATAGAGGGGTAGTGTCCTGATTCTTGTTGGGATAGAGGGACAGAGTGTCCTGATCCTTTTTGGGATAGAGGGGTAGAGTGTCCTGATTCTTGTTGGGATTGAGGGGTAGAGTGTCCTGATTCTTGTTGGGATAGAGGGGTAGGGTGTCCCGATTCTTGCTGAGACAGAGGGGTAGGGTGTCCTGATTCTTGTAGGGATTGAGGCATAGGGTGTCCTGATTCTTGTAGGGATTGAGGTTTAGGGTGTATTGATCCTTGTCGGGATAGAGGCGTAGGGTGTCCTGATCCTTGTAGGGATTGAGGCGTAGGGTGTCCTGATCCTTGTCGGGATAGAGGGGTAGGGTGTCCTGATTCTTGTTGGGATAGAGGGGTAGGGTGTCTTGATTCTTGTAGGGATTGAGGCGTAAGGTGTCCTGATTCTTGTAGGGATTAAGGTGTAGGGTGTCCTGATCCTTGTAGGGATTGAGGCGTAGGGTGTCCTGATCCTTGTCGGGATAGAGGGGTAGGGTGTTTTGATCCTTGTAGGGACTGAGGCGTAGGGTGTCCTGATCCTTGTAGGGATTGAGGCATAAGGTGTCCTGATTCTTGTAGGGATTGAGGCATATGGTGTCCTGATTTTTGTAGGGATTGAGGCATATGGTATCCTGATTTTTGTAGGGATTGAGGTTTAGGATGTATTGATCCTTGTCGGGATAGAGGGGTAGGGTGTCCTGATCCCTGTTGGGATTGAGGCGTAGGGTGTCCTGATTCTTTTAGGGATTGAGGCATAAGGTGTCCTGATTTTTGTAGGGATTGAGGCATATGGTATCCTGATTTTTGTAGGGATTGAGGTTTAGGGTGTATTGATCCTTGTCTGGATAGAGGGGTAGGGTGTCCTGATCCTTGTTGGGATAGAGGAGTAGAGGGTCCTGATCCTTGTAGGGACTGAGGCGTAGGGTGTCCTGATCCTTGTAGGGATTGAGGCGTAGGGTGTCCTGATCCTCATCGGGATAGAGGGGTAGGGTGTCCTGATTCTTTTAGGGATTGAGGCATAGGGTATCCTGATTTTTGTAGGGATTGAGGTTTAGGGTGTATTGATCCTTGTCGGGATAGAGGGGTAGGGTGTCCTGATCCTTGTTGGGATAGAGGGGTAGAGGGTCCTGATCCTTGTAGGGATTGAGGCATAGGGTGTCCTGATCCTTGTAGGGATTGAGGCGTAGGGTGTCCTGATCCTCATCAGGATAGAGGGGTAGGGTGTCCTGATTCTTTTAGGGATTGAGGCATAGGGTGTCCTGATTCTTTTAGGGATTGAGGTTAAGGGTGTATTGATCCTTGTCGGGATAGAGGGGTAGGGTGTCCTGATCCTTGTTGGGATAGAGGGGTAGAGGGTCCTGATCCTTGTAGGGGTTGAGGCGTAGGGTGTCCTGATCCTTGTCGGGATAGAGAGGTAGGGTGTCCTGATTCTTTTAGGGATTGAGGCGTAAGGTGTCCTGATCCTCATCGGGATAGAGTGGTAGGGTGTCCTGATCCTTGTTGGGATAGAGGGGTAGAGGGTCCTGATCCTTGTAGGGACTGAGGCGTAGGGTGTCCTGATTCTTGTAGGGACTGAGGCGTAAGGTGTCCTGATCCTTGTAGGGATTGAGGCGTAGGGTGTCCTGATTCTTGTAGGGATTGAGGCGTAGGGTGTCCTGATCCTTGTAGGGATAGAAAGGTAGGGTGTCCTGATTCTTGTAGGGATTGAGGCGTAGGGTGTCCTGATTCTTGTAGGATTGAGGCTTAGGGTGTCCTGATCCTTGTCAGGATAGAAGGGTAGGGTGTCCTGATTCTTCTTGGGATAGAGGCTTAGGGTGTCCTAATCCTTGTTGAGATAGAGGGGTAGGGTGTCCTGATTCCTGTTGGGATAGAGGGGTAGGGTGTCCTGATTCTTGTTGGGATAGAGGGGTAGGGTATAGTGCTTGGGCTACATTACCTCCCAAACGGAAAATTTAACTAAAATCCAGCAGTGAAGTTGCTGCATTTGTTAGCACTTCTCCATTATCAGTGCCGACTGACAGGGTAGGAGTACAGGTTGCTAACGTCAGCCACCACTAGTGGCCAGGTTATGAAGCAGTGTTTGTTTTATTTGATGACTTGTTTGATTGATTAATAGCATGAAACTTCAGTTCTGAAAGTTATACCTCAGCCTTTAGACTGAATATAATCTGAACCCTGCCTGACTCTGATCCTGGGTCTGGCCTCCATAAAGTACTTATTATAAAGCTAGAAGATGCTTTAACTCTTTCTTGTTGTATAATAAATTATTCCTACATCAAAAGAAAACCTGCTAAACACTGGACATCATCTGTCTCCTCCTGGTCTTACTAGTCATTGTTCTGTCCTCAGAGTGGACATTTCTGGGGACCTCCAGACCTCCAGGAACAGCGCTCTGTGTTACCTGGGCGCAGGTGGTGGTTTGGTCCCGGGCCTGCAGTCCTACCTGCTGGCAAACGGCGGTCGCTCCAGTCCGGGAGGCTCCAGCCTTCCCACTGACTCCCCTCCCTCCCACCCCGCCACTGAGGAGGAGCTGGAGGAAGATTACTATGGGAGCACCGCCCACTCTGGACTCTACCAACACATCTACGGACATCCTGGAAACCCCTACAGTAGGTTACATCATGGTACACCTCCACCACATGAGCTATGGTTATTGAACTGGTTCTGTTTCCTCTGTAGGGTGTCTGGGCTTAGCTTTAGGAGGCAAGGAGCTCAGAAAACTGGAGGGAGCTTGGAGTAGAGCTGCTGCTCCTTCGCGTCGAAAGGGGTCAGTTCAGGGCATCTGATTAGGATGTCCCCTGGGCGCCTCCTGTTAGAGGTGTTCCAGGCATGTCCAGCTGGTAGGAGGCCCCAAGGAAGACCCAGAACACACTGGAGGGATTATATATCTCTGGTCTGCTTGAAAGCATCGCTGGGAGAGGGGTGTGTGGGGTGCTTTGTTCAGCCTGCTGTCCCCGAGACGTGACCTCGGATAAGCTAATGAAAAGGGATGGATGGATGGTCTCAGTCTCTAGTTTCAACTCTTCGGTGCAGCATGATGTTTATTTTATAAGTTATGGTCCCATTTAGAGTCAAATAGACCATAAACCAGGGAAGGCTTGAAGGCGGGGCTAACTAGTGATCAACAAGTCACTACCGTTGTGACCTATCAACCAGTATAGAGGCATAGCAATGCCTATCCTCCACAGCTCCTCCCTCTCATCTAAATATGGTCACCTCTGGCTCCAAGTATCCAAGATGGCGAAGGCCAGAATGCGGAACTCGAAGCTTTGAAACAAGAGTCCACATACAATAGGTGACATCACGTTGGCTACTTCCTCTTCTTTTATACATTTTATGGTTTCAACACTTCGCGGGTTCACTTTGTTTGTCATTAGACTTCCTGGTTATGCTAAACACCCCTCTTTCTGTTTCTTATTGAACCAGTCCAAGAGAAGATGGAGATGCTCTCCCTCCCATTGGCTAACGAGCGTCGGCCCTGCGTGCTCGTTGGGCGGGACAACATGGCCCTCCCTGCCAGCCTGATCAGTCAGATCGGGTATCGCTGCCACCCGTCGCTCTACACTGAGGGAGACCCGGGAGAGAAGGTGGAGCTGGTGGCCGGTAAGACAACAGAACACCTGTCCGGGTGTAGACGCAGAGTAATTTACACAATGAACAGTGAATGCAGACGCAGCTTCCTGTCAAGTCTGTCACCATGGTAACAGGATTGTTAAGAAGGTCATTAAAAACAAAACTGTCTGGAAGAGCTGACGTTAGTGTGTGTGTGTGTGTGTGTGTGTGTGTGTGGGTGTGTGTGTGTGTGGGTGTGTGTGGGTTTGTGTGTGTGTGTGTTCAGGTTCAGGTGTGTTCATGACTCGAGGTCAGCTGATGAACTGTCACCTGTGTGCCGGAGTCAAGCACAAGGTGCTGCTCAGGAGGCTGCTGGCTACGTTCTTCGACAGGTGAGTTTTTCCTGATCAGCTGTGAGGGTCATAAGGACAGAGGGATGTCGTATGCTGTAAAGCCCTCTGAGGCAAATTGTGATTTGTGATACTGGGCTTTATAAATAAAATTGATTGATTGATTTATCGATCTCTGTGAGTCTAGAAAGAGACACATCCTGGACATGGTTAGCTTAGCTTAGCATAAAGACTGGGAGCAGAGGGAAACTGTTAGCCTTGTCGTCTTCAAAGCTCTGAAATAACAACCCCCCAGGAACCGCGCCAGGCTTTGAAGCCAATTTTTGTAGCGGCTAAAGATTGAATTAAACCGTCATGTGAGGTCTCTGGGCTCGATAAAACTTTTTCCCATTGACTTATATTATGAAAGAAATGTGTATAAATCAGTGGATACGTTTTTTTGAGCATCACAACTCCTGCATACTCGGTTGTCGTAAGTCTCCAGTGTGCCTTCTTTATGGGCCCCATAATGCATAAGATCCCAGTAATTTTATCATGGAAATAGAGTGAGAATTTTGGCTTCATGCGCCACTAAGCAACTTTCATTGGAATGAACAGGACCCTGCCTTCAATGCTTTATCCAGGTCTCTTTATACATCCACATGAAGTACGCTGCACCAACACCTGTGAAGCTCATGTTCAGGCTCAGAGAAAGGTTTATACTTTCTGATTAAATATTGTTTATGTCAGTGAGGGTGTATAGACGCTGTACAGATGTCACACCACTTTAAATTAAAGACAGCATGGATGGAAGACCACAACACATACAGTATACATCAGTATTTTTCTACCATTAGAATAAACAGGTTTTTCATTGTAATCGTCCAAACTGAATATGACACATCCAGGGAAACACTGGAAGACAACAAGTTGCTGCAGCGGAGTATGTTTGAATGCAAACTGTTCTAAGCAGTGTCTAAAAGTTTCAAACACAAATCAGCTTCACTATAACTCGCAGCATTCACAGACAAACACTTGTCTTTATCTGGACACATTTTCCCCACAAATACAGCATGCTAACGTTATTAGCACAAGCCTATGGCATTTTACATCGTATAAATTAGCCTAGCAGCTAGCAGAGATTTCCTCTGCTCATATTTCAGCCAGGATAAATCACACACAGTGTGTGGAGGCTTTATTGTCTTCACAATTTATTGTTTCTTATCTGTGAAATTAAAGTAAATCAAAGCTTTGTTTCCACTGAGGGAAATGGTTTCAGCTTACAGAGACAGACAGGAGGTCTGCGTCACTGTGATTTGTGGTTACATTTCTGGGGAGGTGCACGTCAGGCTGCAGCGTAGGGTACAGTGCAGGTACAGTGTCAATTCGACGCGGAAGTATTAATTCCACCATATACAACCTTCTGTGGTTATATCAGTAACCTAGACTCCCTGGAATACCCCGCATTAGGATAGAAGAAGGTTTGTATGTACAACACTGGGTTCCTGTGTACACGGTCCCCATGTGCAGTCAGCATGTTTGTAGGAACTAAGTTTGTCAGTTTAAGTTAATTTTGCTTGTAGTAGCCTGACACACATTAACCAGTGAAAAAGAGGCCTTTCCTTGTAGTCCGGCGCTCCACTGACTCAGTGTAAGGAAACTATAAAAGAAGGAAAGGTGATGTCAGTGACAGGGTTGGAGGAGTCAGACTTTGGTGTCAGTTTCATTAGAGTCAAATCAAACTATAACCATCATATCTCTTTTGTTCTCTGTCGTCCTTCCGCCAAATTAAAAACACACATGATATGATGCTTACTGATGTTTTCTACCTGAACGCGCACTTAAATTTTCCTTGTTACTGATCTCTAAACAGATCATGTCTCTGTCCAGCAGAGGCTGGGCTGCAGCTGAGGGACATTTACTTCCCTTCTTTGAGTTAGCTTCTAGTGGCTAACAGCTGCTATTTTTCTTCTTTGAGTTAGCTGCTAACTGCTTCTAGCTGCTGTTTAAATCTCCTGCGGTGGGTGGCACATGTAACATGTTTTCAAAACGTCACACCCGCCATTATCCCATCATGTCAGCTGTTTGCTTCAGCGTTGTTACTACCTTCGTTCTCGTTCAGAGGCGAGACAACTTTGTGATCATACCTTACGTACAGAATGGTGACGTGGAACAATAGCTTGATATTTGCACCTTGACCAGGAAGTATAAAAGTGGCTAATGTCTCCGCAGTTTGTGGACATTTTCTGTTGCTGTTATTCTTCTTTGAGTTAGCTGCTAACTGCTAATAGCTGCTGAACAGAGCATTCTGTTTCTACATGAATTAACAAAACATTAAGTTAATCACATGTTCACTCCGCTGGGCCGTCTGGTGCGGTGCAGTCCAGCGGTCCAGATATTAGAATGCGCTTCGACACTCGGTGTGCCGAAGACACGGGCGTGGGTCGCATACGTAACACTTCACGAGGTGGAATAACAGCATAACATTCCCGCCCTAAACAGGAAGTGTAAAGGGCCTAATGAGAGCTATAAGTGGGTCCTGATTGTGATCGATCTGTGTAGCACAGATATGGGCAGTGACTCATCAGCAAGCTGTTATCTAAACATGTTGAATGATGGAGGCATCAGCAGACATCCTGTGACATCAGCAGACATCCTGTGACATCATCAGACATCCTGTGACATCATCAAACATCATCAGACATCCTGTGACATCATCAGACACCCTGTGACATCATCAAACATCATCAGACATCATGTGACATCAGGCTGTGTTAGATATTCCAGAACATTCTGACACTCAGCAGCTTCCTTCACATCCAGCTGCTGTTTTACATAACTGCTCCGTCACATTGTCTCGGGAGGGGGGGGGGTCTAATCTAAAGCTCAGTATAGGTGCTGATTGGGCTGTTATGGTATCCATAGAAACACTCTGGCCAATAGCTGTGGGACAGGGATCCGCTCCTCCACCAATGATCCGAGCCGAAAGCCCCTGGACAACCGAGTGTTAAACACCGTCAAACGTAAGACACACACACACACACACACACACAGTCTGACTCATGGATTTACATCTTGTTACTGCAGTTCGATGATACTGAGACGTTTCTCTCCTTTTCTTCTCACTCCTCCTCCTCCTCTTCCTCCTCCTCAGTTTACTGTCAGAACTTCGCTCCTAACTTTAAGGAGAGTGAGATGAACGTCATTGCTGCCGACATGTGCACCAACGCCCGGAGAGTACGTAAACGCTGGCTTCCTAAGATCCAGTCCCTCCTCCCCGACAGCCTCCCCGCCTCCTCCCACCCCCGCAAAGCTAAGAGGGGAGGAGCATCAGGAGGAGGAGGTCAGGGAGGAGATGCGGCGGTACAGCCCAGCGGCAGCCCCTTCGAGCTGGACCTGCGGCAGCTCAGCGCCTCCTACCTTGGCTTGGAGGCCCCGCTGTACAGCGAGCGACGCGAGAGGGAGGCGGTGGGGGAGCGGGAGAGGGAGAAGGAGGCCCCTGCCGCCCTGCTGCCTCACCTGCAGTTCGCCGGGTCCCGTGGAGGAGGAGCAGTAGGAGGAGCCGGCGGCGGGCAGGCGGAGGAGGCGCTGATGGGAGGCGAGGCCGACGGAGGAGGGAGGCTACAGACTGAACAACCCCCGGACCTCCCCCTCTCTCTGTCCTCCTCTGCTTCTTCCTCCTCCTCCTCTTCCTCCTCACACCCCTCCCCTCAGCCTGCAGAGCCTGCCCCTCCCCAGAGGGGATTGGCCGACACAGAAGAGAGGGGGGTGGAGCCTCTGGAAGACAGCCAATAAGCTTTCTATCGCATCTGCCTACCTGTATGTAAATAACACAATAGCTACCTGTCCCCCACCTGTCTGTCTGTCTGTCTGTCTGTCTGTCTGTCTGTCTGTCTGTCTGTCTCTCTGTCTCTCTGTCTCTCTGTCTGTCTGTCCCCTACCTCACTACCTGTCCACCTGTCTACCTCTCTGACCCCAGTCTGTCCACCTTTCTGTCTGACCTACCTCTGTCTGTCTGTCTGTCTGTCTGTCTGTCTGTCTGCTCCTCTAACTGTCTGTCTGTCTGTCTGTCTGTCTGTCTGCTCGGCTCAGCTGCATGTTAACAGCCTCCTGCAGTCCAGCACACAGGCCCATAGCAACAGGACTGATGATGATGATGATGATGATGATAATACTCACTCTAATAAAGCTTCTTGATAATCAGACGCTGTTTCCTGAGTGATGTTTCCTGCAGCGCCCACCTCAGGACCGAGGTGCTCGATCAAACCAAAATATTGATACTATGTTTTCATCCTGACGATCGATCTGGTGTCAGCTGGATCAATAACGGGAAATGATTCAACCAGGGCCGCCCCTCCCTAAACGTAGAACACGCGCTGTGTGTAGGGCCTCATCTTCCATGGGGGGCCACATTTTGCGCGAGGGCGCAATGGATGCGCATATGCGCTACCGTGAGGCGCACGTAGAATCAGCTCGTGGAAGGAGAGAAGAGACCTGTAATCTGACCGCACATGCGTCGCTGCAATGATTGACAGCACTGGACACCTGACCAATCAGAGGGGTGCGCCAGCAGGTGAAGAGTTGTCGTCCAAAAGAGCCTCAGGAGTATGTGGAGGTCGGACGCTCCCCGGAGAGAGGAGAGGGAGAAATAAAGCTAAATAAGATGAAAATAGAAAATAAAAATAAAATAAAATTTCACTTAGGGCCCCATTTTGGTCAGGGGCAGACCTGGATTCAACTGTCCACACACAGAGTCGGGCAGTAACGTGTTAAGTAGGATTTATACTTGTCTGGCAAACTTGACACACGAGGCCTACACCACTGTGAGCGTTTATACCTGTGTGGTGGTGTGTCTGTGTCACTCTGCAGTTACACCTCCAAAACACTAGATGGCAGCAGGGCTGATAAGTTTAGTTGATTCAAAACAAACATTGAACACATTAAACACACATTACAGAAGGAAAGATGACAGAAACTCTGCTGCTGCAGGAAGTCGGACTAAAACTCTTTCAACTGTTAAAAACACGTCCTCAGATCTCTACTCTGAAACACCGACTACGACCTGAAGCTCCAGGAAAAACTCCTCACCAAAGGTGAGCCCTCCTCGACCGCAGAGGTCGGCTGTAGCTCTGCACTGGCTAAACAACCACAACTGGATTTTACTGGTGGACAGCTGCAGACACAGAGAGGTGATGGAGCTGGTGGTTGGATATGTGCTGGATGAAATGTTGCTCCATGAGTGACTCTGTCCACACATTCCAATTTCAACAAGACAATCGTATGGTCACTGCTTACAGTACAGTACTCGTACAGCACTCAGTCCGTTTCCATGACGACAGAGGAAACAGATTTATATAAACCCCTGTAAACATGTCAGTGCAGTGGCGTGCACAGACTTTTTGAAGGGCAGGGGCGAAAAGAAAAAAAAGTAGTAGCTCAGACCATAGGGACTTGGGTTGGGAACCCGGAGTGTCGCTGGTTCAAGTCCCTGTCCGGACCAAAATATGGAGCGTGGACTGGTGGCTGGAGAGGTGCCAGTTCACCTCCTGGGCACTGCCGAGGTGCCCTTGAGCAAGGCACTGAACCCCCCAACCGCTCGGGGCGCCTCACCAAGGGCAGCTCCCTCACTCTGACATCCCTCTACTTTGTGCACGTATAGGTCCTGTTTGTGCATGTGTGTGTCTTTCAGACCTGTGTGTAATTGACAAGCAAGAGTGAAAACATTGAATTTCCCCTCAGGGGGAATAATAAAGTAAATTAACTTAAACTAAACTTATAAAGAACAATTAAAGAACACACTGTGTGTATTTTTAAACATTTTGTCTTTTTCTTTTTTGTTCTGCGCCCTGGATGGTTTTAACCTTTTCATTTCCTCATACTCTACACTCTCCACACACACTCCACCACCCATCAATACTCTGACTCACTGGTTCCCAGCTGGTCCAGATTTCTCCTCAGTCATCAGTTCAAGGTCCCACAGATTAATATCTTCAGCATCATACTGTGTTTGAACATGTTGTTGAGTTAGGTTTCTGTCTCTGTTAAGTAGTTGTCCGTTAATCACTCGCTCTATAACAGGAAACTGCACTTCAAAGTAAAAACTCTGTGCTGGAAATTTGTTGTACTTCAAAATAAAGTGTGTTTTTTACAAACGTCTTTTCCATATTTTCTCCTCAGGGATCACGAAAGTATTTCTGATTCTGAGTCACTCGCGGTCCGTTCAGCATGGACGAGAGACCCACTTTTGGACCATGACCCACACATTGGGTCGGCTAAACGTGACCACGTGTGTGTGTTGGCTAAACGTGACCACGTGTGTGTGTTGGCTAAACGTAACCACGTATGTGTGTGTCGGCTAAACGTGACCACGTGTGTGTGTTGGCTAAACGTAACCACGTATGTGTGTGTCGGCTAAACGTAACCACGTGTGTGTGTTGGCTAAATGTAACCACGTGTGTGTGTTGGCTAAATGTAACCACGTGTGTGTGTTGGCTAAA
>NC_065513.1:44771419-44779661 GCF_006386435.1 Epinephelus moara
TAAATATATATATATATATATATATATATATATATATAAATATATATATATATATATATATATATATATAAATATAGATAGATAGATACAGTTATAGTAGAATATAATCCTGTCAGTTCCACCAGTATTTAATGTGTTAAAAAGAGTTTCAATAGAACGAAAACAAATAAATGTGTCCAATATTCTTCACAAAAAGTAGCTGTGTCTGTTGATTATTAATGACTGAACGATAAACTGTGTCATGTATCGATAGACAGATCACTTATTGATTAAAATCAGTGATTAAAATCATTAGTCTCCTCTGCAGCAGCGCAGAGCGGGCCTCAGGGTCTCTGCTGCCGCTCTGCATGCTGGGAAACGTAGTTCCGGTGACGGCGCCATTCTGAACCAGGTAAACCTCAGCAGCCAATCACAACGGCCCAGCCATCCTCTCAAGCCAGTCACTGCCCTCCAACTGACTCACCGGCCAATCACAGCGCCTCACATCCCCCAGCAACAAATCATAGTTCCGTGAGCACCCCGCAGCCAATCACAGCGCCCCACACACCCGGCCGGCCAATCCGATCACAACAACATCCATGATGCTGCTCGCCACTGCGCCTGCGCAGACGGGAGACAGCTGATAACTCATCTATTATGCTACTTCGCTAAATAAAAAAATCTTCCAGAAAAGTGACCGGAGGCCGCCGCTGGACGCACCGGAGGACCGAGACACAAAGTAAAGACGGCTGTGTGAGCGGTACCGGGGGGGGGGGCGGGGGGGCGAGCGGCTGAACGGGGCGGAGGGTGTGCGGAGTGTGTCGGTGTGTGTCGGAGCCTGGCCGCCGCTCGGCGCCTTCAGACAAAGCTCAGCTAACAGGCTAACGGCTGATTAGCTAGCCAAACACGAAGCGGTAACATCTGCAAAGATCGGCTCCGCGAGCGCGTTAATCCGCTCGGTGTGCGACTCATTAACGATCAAACGACCAGATTTCCGCTTCGACGCGCGCTCACTCACCAACACGAGCGCCATTTATCACATTACTGACATTTACGTCTTCGGTAAGTAGCCTAGCTTCAATTAGCTAGCCACCTAGCTTCTATTTTGCCTTGGCTTGCCCGCCATCTTTTTAAAGCAAGATAAATGGGATGTTTCGTTAGCCTGCAAAAACCCTCACACCTGAGCAGGTGGAGCAGTTAGCGCGAGGCTTTCTGTGGCAGTGAGCAGAAAATGAGCGGGTGGAGGCGTGTGGATGTGGATGGGGTCGCTGTTGACTGGATTTGTGCAGTTAGTTGGTCAGCAGCGGGTCTGTTAGCAGTTAGCTCGCTGGTTAGCCTCTGAACCGCAGCAGCAGCATGCAGGGAGGGAGGCAGAGCCAGCAGCCGCCGGACTCTCACATCTGTTGATCCGAGCAGGACCTCACTGTGACCGGACTGTTAGAGGAGGTGTGTCCGGGAGGCAGGTAGGAGCTCCAGGCACCTGCCAGGTATCTGTTACTGTCTGTAAACACTGAACCGAACTGACCGGACAGAGATCAGCTCACTGCTACAGGTCTGTCCGGTCACACAACTGCCGGGCTTCACTCAGGAGTACTCTGTTACTGCACTAAAGTACTCTGCACTAAAGTGCTCTGTTACTGCACTAAAGTACTCTGCACTAAAGTGCTCTGTCACTGCACTAAAGTACTCTGTTACTGCACTAAAGTACTCTGTCACTGTACTAAAGTACTCTGTCACTGTACTAAAGTGCTCTGTTACTGCACTAAAGTACTCTGCACTAAAGTACTCTGTCACTGCACTAAAGTACTCTTACTGCACTTAAGTTCTTATATACAGTGTAGTAATACTCAAGTCCTGGTTCAGGATGTTACTGAGGTGAAAGTGTTAATATCTAAATGTATTTTAAAGGTCACATATTCTGCTCATGTTCAGGGTGTTACTTGGACTCTGGGTCTCTAATATATTGTGTTTACTAAATAATAATACAGCATAGTGTCAAGATATGTTTGTGTGGCAATATCAAATCATCACATATCGATTTTTTTTATTATAGAAATTATTAACATTACTAACACAAATAAAACGTAGGATAACTACTAGAACAAAACAATCAATTGCTTTTTCAGAATCAGAAACTCTTTATTGATCCCTGCGGGAAAACTGTGATTCATTACAGTCACACTGATGCAAAGAATAGAGAATCTGAAGGAGTCGGAGTATGAAATAGAAGTATGTAAATATAAAGTAAGAAAATCCAATAAAACCAAAATAAAAATGTGCATTATGCTTCGGTGTTTAACACTAGGACTTAAGGTATTGAGAATAAAACGTAAGTGTAAAACTATACAGATATGTGCTACACATAACATACATAGCATACTGCATATAAACTAGTGTCACATTCAGACATGTAAACAACAGAATAAAGACAAGAATAAACAAATATTTACAGGTATGTGTATTAAATGTTGAATAAATGTAAACTTTCAGGAGGTGCTGGTGAGAATAAAGTCAGTAAAATCACAAAGTAATAATTGTACCATCAGTCACTGTTGCACAGTAGAAACAGAATAGATGAGTATGAGTTATAAATGCAGACAGGTGAGTGAAGTCCAGGCACCAGTGTTAATGACACTCTGCATCTGTGATGAGCAAACCTTTTTGGCCCCAAAGCTCAAGACACACCTGTATTAATATCTGTGCACAACAGTCTCTGTAACGTGTGTCATCACTCTTATCACAACATAAAGATGTGTTTATATTCACTAACTATTCATGAAATACTTATTAACAATATGATTCAAGAATTCAGTTTAAACTTTTTAAATGTAATCAAAGCACCAATAACACGTCCATTTAAACATGAAATAATGTGAGATCATGTGATGTGTCACACACTTGTAATGCAGCCGCACAAACAGGTTCCCTGTGAAGATTTTCTTCATGTCATTACATTAAATTACATTTGCCTCTTTATTAGGAAATGTGTGCACACAACATACTGAAAAATTCATGGATAACTTTCTGTGTAGGACCCGTTTAATATTGCAGTAATAATGTGTGGATCAGCATCACGACACCATGTGAGAGCCACTGCTCTACATTCAGTCCACTGCATTTACTCTGCTGATGCAAAAAATGTCTGAAGTGAGATGAACAGACTGAAAACTATCTTATTAGATTATAGAGCTGCGACAGTATGAGATTGTCATGGTACGATAACCATCTCAGGAAATATTGTGGTATCACAGAGTTGATGTCGTTATCAGTCTGAATGGTTCTCAGGACTGAACACAGAAGGCTGAACAAACATTATTTTTCTGTGATTAAAACTTGAAACATTTTGTTAATGAAAGTTTGTTTAAAACGTCTCCTCGTAGAAAACAACTCAAATAAAGGAGAGATTCAACGTCCTCAAATGTTCACGGTGTGATAACTGGGAAACACAATAATGTTGGTACATCGTTGGTATCAGCCGATATTGGCTTTAAAATGATCTATCAGAATCAGAATCGGCCAACATTCTTATTTCCATCGTATTTCATGTCTCCATCTGCTGGTGGGCTGTTGTGATAAAATATGATGTTTATTCCACTACAGAAGAGACTTGGTGACTTCGTGGCTAGAATTAAGTGGGGAAAAAGTGGATATATCGATATCAGTATCGGTCAAAAGAGTTGTTAGATATCAGCATATCGGATATCGGCAAATAATCTGATGTGGTGCACGTGCACCCCTAATTCTGTTGTTAAAATGTTGTGACACTCGGTGACGAGTACATAATGACTTGTTTTGGACTTAAAACTCAGAGTTTAGGACTTCTCAGTCCTGACTTGGATGTTGAATTGGCACTTGAGTGCAGTATGACTCCAAAATAATATCACAGTATTTCAGGGTATTTTTGCAACAATGATATTTTGACAAATTAAAAATAATGTATTTATATTAATTTAAAACATAGAATGGCAACAAAATATGGAACAGTTTTATCTCAACCGCACAGTTTGTCTTTATATAAACAGTAAAACGTAAAACAAACAGAAAATGAAATGAAATGAAAAATGAACCCTCATACATCACGATATGAATTTTTCATATATTAAAAACTAAACCGGTGCCATCGTGCACGAGATGATAAGCCACGCCCCTGTTGAGTGCAAAGACCTGAGACTTGCAAAATGACAACACGTCTGTATTATGGTGTAATAACTGACATGAATGTGTTTATCAGTTTGATGTTGCAGCTCGTTTTAATGACTGAAGATACTGCTGGGTAGATTCATCTATAATTATACAGCTCTATTGATTATTGGTTATATTTTGTGTCAGTAATCTGAGTCTGTAAAAGAACTAAAGCTGTCACATAACGTAGAGATGAGGAGATATACTCAGGTTAAGTTCCTCACAACTGTAATAAAGTACTGACGTTGTACTTAAATGTGCTGCTGGTGATTCAGAGGAACTGTGCCGAGGATCGTAGGTCATAGATTATAGATTATAGGTCATAGGTCATAGATTATAGATTGTGCTCCGTATGATTCTGAGTGTGTGGCATTAATTTCAGCAGTCATATCAGTGTGTGGTTATGAAAGTGAAATACTTTGTGAAACTCTGCAGAAGAGACGTCGCTGTTTATTGTCCCAGAGTGAGATTTATATATTTGTGTATATTCACAGGGTTTTTATAACTGCGACCAGACGACTGTGATGTGAAGGAAATGTTTGTAGTTGCTGGATGAAATCTGAGTGTTGATTAATCATCCTGTTGATTTTTGAAACGCAGTTTTAGTTTCTGATGTGATGATTCGCTGCTGATTTCTCACATACATGATAATGAAGATGAAGTTTTGAAGTTTTCACTGTGGCCTTTGACAAACTGTGATGTGAACTCTTTCATAGACTAAATTGCTTATTGATTGGGCAGGAAAACAATCTGCAGATTGACAGATAATGAAAATAATCAATAATGGATACTCACAGCTTTGAGTGAATTTTGAGTCGAAATTATGTTGACGAATAATTCCGGTCAGTAGTAAATATCCTGTGAACCTGTCAAATACCAGTTGATCCATTAATTAGTTACAAATTGAATCATCTGTGATTTTGGTTATTGATCAGCAGGTCTGTAAGAAGTCAGTTTTATAGCTATTAGGCTTTAAAAGTCATTAAATAGTCTTAAATTTAAATCTGTGGGGTCTTACTGGCACAAACGTTTGAGCTAATTAAATATATATATCCATCTTTTAGTTTCTTTTTATCAGAATGAGTCGAGTTCTTCTGGGTGAAAGTTTCTGATGTTACAGATCTTTAAAGTGACCTCTGAACCTGATGCTGTGTTTTTACTTTATACTTAAATTAGTGCTGCACGATTAATCTAATCACAGTCCCGATGTCAGGCTGTGCGATTACATAACTGCATAAAAGTTTGCGATTTAATGTAAATAAATGTTAACGTGTGTGCCTGTGAACGCATTCTCGGAACCCGTCGGCTGTATTCGACGTCTGACTTCCTGCAGACGGCGATACAGCCTCTGGGGGCAGACCCCCGATTTTTTGGCATTCCGGTTTGATTTCGGCGGAGGAGGCGAATTTCCGTTTCCGACTTCCGTTTATATATAAGTAAATATGCTGAACCATTGTGATGGATTCAGAGTTTGCAGTGACGCCAATTATGTTCCGCCTCGTTAGTTCACCGCACGGACCGTTTAACCTGGCAACAACTGCAGCCGGCTCAAACGTGATTGGTCAATATCACACGGACTACAAACAGCCTACAACCGGAAACCGGGGCTCTTCCTCTCTTTTTCCGGAGGCAAGATCTCCGGGGTTTGCCTACAGTCTCTACATTCACTGAATGTAGAGTCTGTATATAGAGACTACTGTGAACGTGACTGCCTCTCCTGTAGTGTGTGGAGTTTGTTGACATCACGCCCACAAGCTATCCTGGTGTGTGCAACACGTATGGTCAGGTGACCAGCTGGCGTGCAGCAGTGACCAACACAGACAGGCTGAGTTGTCTATCACATGGTGATACTTTGGATTCAGGTACGGCGACGTTGAACAGAAAGACGTGCTGTGTAAAAGTTTAAAAGTTAAAGTCGCCACGTCCCGCAGCAACACGACCAATCTATATCAGCACTTGAGACAGCACAGAGAGAAGTAGGAAGAGTGCATGTGAGAGAAAGACAAGCCGTGTAACGTTAAAGACAAAGAGACAACTGAAAGACACCAGAGCCTCATAAAACAACATCCAAGCACAGTTACGCAAACATCTGTAAGTGTCACAGGGAAATCATGGACTCCATAACAAATGAAAAACTGAGCAACTTTGCTCGGGCTCGGCCCACTTGACATGCTGCTGTGTTGTGCTATGGCGTGCTGGAATTTGTCATTTACGTGACAACGCCTGAACACAACACAGGCTCGCTGCGCTGTGTGTACAGTGTCGTGCTGAGCTGCTGTGTGAGCAGCGTGTTTGACTGTGCTCAGTCTGTTGATGGTCATTGACTCACTGTCTGTCCATAACAACAACTCTGTCAGGTCAGTGCCCCCTGATATAATGTAGGGGAAACACTGAATCAAGCAAAAAGACTCATGATACCATTTATTTAATATATTTTAATCACAACCACAAATAGCGATATTGTCCACTCAAATCACAATCGCACTTTTTTATCAAATCGTGCAGCACTACTTAAATGTACCTGTTGGTGAAGTTTAGATCAAACTGATGATATTCCTACATAAACACAGACCTTACATACGACCGACCTTCATACTCACCTGCAGCGCTTAATTAAGAAAAAGATGATTTGTCCAAAGATCTGTCTTAAATTTGGGTTAAAAATATCTTTAATAGGGTTAATGTAGGGTCTGATACCTGCAGGCTAGAGCTGGGCGATATGTCCTGAAATTATATCACAATATTTTAGACTGTATCTCGATGCACGATCATCAAGGCTCAGACTGGGAGACAAACTCAAACCTAATATTCCTGATGTAATCCCTCTGTGACGGGACAAAGCTGTAGAGATTACTACTGGGGCTTTTTGTGTCGTCCCCCCCCCCCCCCAGAAAGTATCAACACAATGAGATTTCTGATCAATAATCGTCAATAATGTAGATATAAGTACTAGGTGGGTGAAGACCAGTGTTGAAGGTAACTTTATAAAGTGACATCACCTTAAAACCAGGAAAAAAAACACCATTTATGCCATGTCACGATACGATATCCAAAATCTGAGACGATTTACCGACTCACATCTCTATAACGATGTGATATCTTCATATGGCCCCGCCCTCCTATAGACTTCCTGTTTGCTCCTCAGACTCAGTGCACGCTCGCAGAAAAGGAGGCGTTTGTTGGCACTCGACTGTTTGAACACACAGAACTTATCGATCACATGCCGCCTACATCCACCTTTGAAAAACATAAAAATTATTACAGTAAAAACCAACTCTGTTTATTCTGTTAAGACGAAGGAGAGAACTGATAGAAAATAACTCGTCCTGTGAGTGTATTTATTGTGACTGAGTTTATTTCTGATGTGACGGTGGCTCATTCTGCAGCTCTGAAACTTTAATCTGACCGCAGCAGGTTTAAACTCAACTGCATCTGTTTACTGACTCTGATCTGTAATGACGGAGACGTGGAAATCACTTCTGTCTGATGGAATGTAGAGCTGCAGCTGTATACCAGTGTTTTATATACTGTGGTATGAATATTGGTGGTTTATTATCAAAAGAAACTTTTTACACATACTGCCGTTAAAAATAGTTTTAACTATCGTAATAACGTGTCAGACAGGAGTCAGGTTAATTTCCAGGACTGGTACCTGCGGTTATTCCACAGGCTAGTTAATAACATGTCGGGCAGGAAATCCAAAGTGTGGGATCATTTTGAGAAGGTGAAGGACGAACCCAAGGTGATATGTAAACTCATCTTCATTGGTCGACTACAAACATGACGTATCATCTGAAACATGGAAGTAGCTACATGCCCATTAGCCCACAGCGTCATTAACAGGCGGCTCGCTCAGTGNCGAAATCCAAGGATCATTTTGAGAAGGTGAAGGACGAACCCAAGGTGATATGTAACCTCATCTTCATTGGTCGACTACAAACATGACGTATCATCTGAAACATGGAAGTAGCTACATGCCCATTAGCCCACAGCGTCATTAACAGGCGGCTCGCTCAGTGTGTGACGTGCACTTGGAGATAAAATATAGGCCTATATTAATGAAGGTTCATTAGTACGGTTT
>NC_065513.1:44781372-44785083 GCF_006386435.1 Epinephelus moara
CCACCTAAGTTATTACATATATTTGAGTTATCTACAAGTTTACTGTACTGTTTGTCATCTACTCGCTTTCAAATGTCTGCCACGGACATTTACACAATGTCACGGATAAACATGGGTAAATGCATGAAAAAAGATCATCACATGTCACCTCTGATAATGGTTCATTCATTTAAAAACACATTGTGCTCGTTTAGCACACTATTTCATGTAGTTTTTATCTGCTGGAGGGTCGCGTAGGGGAGCGTAGCACGACAAAAATAGAAGAGCCGTGTAAAATAGAGAGTTGTCGCGCGACAGGCGGGGGTTGTCGCGCAGCTCCCGTTGCCGGTGGAGCCGCTGTAATTGATTAACGGGGGCGAGCTGCTACGGGACTCGCGCTGCAGTTAACACTACTAACAGCGTGAGTTAGTGTCTCTGCACATGTTGAGCTTCCAGCTATGTTAATACAGACACAGGCTAATATAACATGATGAGTTAGAGTTGTTCGGACCACTTTTGGACTTGTTTGCCCACATATTTGTACCGAGAGGTCTTTGGATCCGCTCTGCTACTACGTCTGCTTCTTCTTCTTGCGGACCAGGTGCGTTAAGTGCGTCTTTACGATGCATACCGCCACCTATTGCACCGGAATTGTAATGACAAGCTACATTCACAGACATTGAGTCCCATTATAATGTGTTTATGAGCGAGGTCGAACAGGTAGCGCCAAAAGCATAAAAATCTGTATGTGGCGGAGATAATTTATTCGTGGCGCACCACCACAGATCAATGAATGTATGGGAAACACTGGAAAATAGTGGGGGCGGCTGTTTTGACGCGCATCGTATGCTGCCGGTGTGTTTTGGCCTTAACACAGATTGGAAGCCAACGTAGTGATTGTGATGAATATGGGATTAATTGCCCTCAGGTGTCGGTCAGTGTGATGTAGGCTGCACAAACACTGAGAAACCTTTGATGGGGAGTTTCTCTTATTTTACCTGCTTCGTATGCTGGTAAAAGTTTGAGATAATGTTTAAAAATGGGAACATGAAATATTAGAAGTGGTAAAAAGAAATGGTATGAATGCTGGGGGGTCGTTTAACCTTTTAGTTTGACAGTTTGACAATGTCAGTAAAATGGTGAATTAAAGATGACGTCTTTAAAACCCAAAGATTTCAGTTAACTCTCAGACTGAAAACACCAGGAAATATTAACATTTAAGAAGCAGAAAGTTTTTATAACTTTGCTTAGAAAATGACTAATTGTCAATATGACTAATTTAGTTCAGATTTTTAACATTATTCAGTTTCTGTTAATATGCACATAGACACACGGGGTCTCATTCATGAAACGTGAGCAGGATGAATTTGTGTGTAAACTGTTGTCAGAAGGAAATTTATTCATCAATATGTTAGCAACTCCGATCTTTTCGTAGGCACTGACAAAATCTACGCCTGCGTCTGACTGATCGTAGTGTCAATAAGATACTGAACGTTGATGTTGTCATATTAGAAATTACACTTTTATTCATATTGTGCTGTTACGTTCACACATACAAAGATGAATTTGAAGTGAGTTCAACAAATAAAATCACAGACGTGATGTGGGAGACGTAAACATTATTTCAGGTTTGGTTTAACAAGACCTGTCGATGTCTGACTCCGCCCACAGCGGGCAGCGTGTGAACCTGAACCTGTTAGAGAGTTGGACGGAGACGCTGTGATGTCGTTACCTGTTGTTAAAGTTAACGGAGGGCCACTGTGACATCAGACTGTCTGGATTACCATGTTTTAATAGTGCTTTAATTTAAATACAGAGACAAATGATGCTGAGGCGGAGACGTCTCTCTGATGATGTAAGCAGCAGAGAGCTGGGAGTGGGCGGAGCCTCCTGTACTTGTTTGTTTTTTGCATCAAGTTTCATGTCAAACTATTTTTGTTTAACTATTTGGATGGTTCCTCCGACAGAGGACACGGAGTTAACGGCCTCTGATGTACCTGTCCCTGTCACACCTTGACCGAAGGAAATCAAATGTGTTGCACCTGAAATAACTTCAGTCTCAGTGTCAGTAAAGTTTCTGTCTCTGTTGACCGGCGTTAGCGCTCTGTCAGGTTATGATTGATTGGCGATTATGAACATAAACACCTGCCTACGATCACATCTGAGTTTTCCGCAGCGTTCGTGAATCCGGTGGAGGTTTTTAGTTCCGAGGTTTTTAATGTTCAGATCGACTCACTGATTTACAAACATTTCATGAGGGAGACCCAGTGTGTGTGCGCGGTACATTAAACTGTCTTCACTGAACATCCTACAGTGTGAAATGTTCTAAAAAGACAGGACAAGCTAACGATGTTAATGATGCTAACATTGTGTCCTCTCTGTCTGTCAGGTTGTGCGATGGGAGTTTGTCTCCTCGGGGGAAACATCGAGCTGAAGAATCAACACCAACAACACCTGAACTGAACACACACTAACACACATCTGTGTGCCCCCCCCCACACACACACACACACACACACACACACCCACACACACACACACACACACACACACACCCTCGGCACACAGAGGGAGTTGTTTTTTCACCTTCAGGTCAGACACTGCCGTCCCACAGTGCATTGCTGCGTCACCGTCGTCCACCATGTCGGACGCCCCCGAGGCTGCGCCCCCCAGCCCCCCCACCCTCACCAACCCGGCCCCACCTGAGGTCACCAACCCCACCAAACCCGGCAGGTAAGAAACACCTGAGACTCCTTCAGTCATTAGACGTCATCACAACCACAGTTCACTCTCAATCGTCACAGTGATTGGTCAGAGTTGTGATGTCATCATGTGTGGTGTTATCTCTGATTTCTGCCTCTGTCCACCAAATGAGCTGTGAGAATAAATCACAGTAGACGTGAACGTCTCTCAGTGGTGACATCAGCAGGAAGTGAGCTCGTCAGTGACGTCGTCTCTGTTTGTGTCCCGCAGAAAAACCAACCAGCTGCAGTACATGCAGAACGTCGTGGTGAAGACTCTGTGGAAGCATCAGTTCGCCTGGCCCTTCTACCAACCTGTGGATGCCATCAAACTCTGCCTGGCAGTACGTTACCACACACACCAGACGCACACCTGTCTCACTGCACACACCTGTCTCACTGCACACACGCCTGATTATTCAACAGGAAGTAGTAACAGCCTGTACCTCACGATTAATAAATGAGTAATAATCCATCCTTCCAGGATCTCGGGGGGGGGGGGGGGGGGGGGGGGGGATTGCGGCAAATGACAAAAAAAAATGTGATTCTTTTAAACTACTACCTCTGAAAAAATAAGTCGTGATCACTTGCTATAATCACACTGAACATCACAAGAACAGCTGCAAAGGTTGTTTATAGTTCTCTTCTTTAGATTTATTGAACTAGTTTCAAAACATGGACTCCAGTAATGTTGCAAAAAATCCTGAGTGAATATTGACGCTCTCAAACCAGACGATGTGACTGTAAAACAACATGTTAGCTCAATCTTCTGTAAACATAACATTTAATACATTCAACACATATTGTCTGCATTCACACAGTGCACATTCTGTTGTCAGTACACAGCGTTTCTCCACACTGCAGTGCCTTAAATGCATTTGATGACGCGTCTGATGACGTTTCAAATGACGTTGCATGCACGACGACTTCCGGCTTAGTTTTTTCAAAACACACATTAAACACACATTAAACACATTAAACACATTAAACA
>NC_065513.1:44785583-44799973 GCF_006386435.1 Epinephelus moara
CACATACAGTACTATTGTTACTCCAGGTACACATGAAGTGCTACGGTTACTACAGGTACACATACAGTGCTACTGTAGTACTCCAGGTACACATACAGTGCTACTGTTACTCCAGGTACACATACAGTTCTACTGTAGTACTACAGGTACACATACAGTGCTACTGTAGTATTACAGGTACACATACAGTGCTACTGTTACTACAGGTACACATACAGTGCTACTGTAGTACTACAGGTACACATACAGTACTACTGTTACTACAGGTACACATACAGTGCTACTGTTACTCCAGGTACACATGCAGTACTACTGTAGTACTCCAGGTACACATGCAGTACTACTGTTACTACAGGTACACATACAGTACTACTGTAGTACTCCAGGTACACATACAGTACTACTGTTACTCCAGGTACACATATAGTGCTACTGTAGTACTACAGGTACACATACAGTACTACTGTTACTCCAGGTACACATACAGTGCTACTGTTACTCCAGGTACACATACAGTACTACTGTCACTACAGGTACACATACAGTGCTACTGTTACTCAAGGTAAACATACAGTGCTACTGTTACTCCAGGTACACATACAGTACTACTGTTACTCCAGGTACACATACAGTGCTACTGTCACTACAGGTACACATACAGTGCTACTGTAGTACTACAGGTACACATACAGTGCTACTGTAGTCCTCCAGGTACACATACAGTGCTACTGTTACTACAGGTACACATACAGTACTACTGTTACTACAGGTACACATACAGTACTACTGCAGTACTAACAGTACTTTTTCTGTCTCTCTGTCTCAGTGAGTCAGCAGGCGGAGTCTTCAGCCTCCCCTCCCCCCTCCTACCCCTCCCCTTCTCCCTCTCAGACACCTGTCATCTCAACCACGCCCACACCGGTACAGACCACACCCCCCGTCTCTGCCCCGCAACCCCCGGCAACCATGATGCCGTCTGCACAGCCTGTTGTAAAGGTAACAGATGTGTGGTGTTGGACAGCATCACGTGACCCAAGTTAGAAAAGAATACACTGATACATCTGACTCCACCCATCTGTCCGTCTCAACCTGTCTGTCTCTTTCTCCACCTGTCTGTGTCTCTAACAGAAGAAAGGTGTGAAAAGGAAAGCCGACACCACCACTCCCACCACGTCGGCCATCTCTGCTGGTCGCGCCGACTCTCCGTCCGCCCAGGACACCAAACCGGCCAAACTTGGCTCGTCCCGCCGTGAGGCTGCTGCCCGGCCCGCCAAGACCCGAAGGGAGACAGTTGAGGAGGTGGCGGGGGGTGAGGTGGGAGGCGGCGGAGGGGGAGCTGGGAGGAGTAAGGGCGGTAAGCTCGGTGAGCAGATGAAACACTGCGACGCCATCCTGAAGGAGATGCTCTCTAAAAAACATGCCGCTTACGCCTGGCCCTTCTACAAACCAGTGGACGCAGAGGCACTGGAGCTGCACGACTACCACGACATCATCAAACACCCCATGGACCTCAGCACTGTCCGGGTAATGCTCACATGTCCTCATCACATACAAAACACACCGCTGAGTTCAGAGCAGGTGTTGAGTCCTGTGTCATCAGTGTAGATGTGATGTCTGGTCTAATGTTCAGGGATCCATCAAGAGGCCGATTTAAAAAAACAAAAAAAAGAAAAATCAGAGGCCCTAGAATGTATCCCAGTGGGAGTATGTGCAGCTTGTTGAATTTACTGCAGTTATAATCACCAAGAGGAGCTGAAGTCACAGCCGTGTAGATAATATGTGAGCTGTCAGACGCTCCAGCCTGAGTTAAAAGGTAATAGTCACAGTATCAACAGTGGTTTCTGTGAAGTGCTGTAAAGTTTAGTTGATTCAAAACACACATTTTCCCCACAAATACAACATGCTAATGTTTTTAGCACAAGCCTATGGCATTTTACATTGTATAAATTAGCCTAGCAGCTAGCAGAGATTTCCTCTTCTCATATGAAGCCAGGGACAACAGCAATATTTAACAAAGGTAACATTACTAAATTCAGCTCCATTACAGCTCACAAGGTNCCTCTGCTCATATTTCAGCCAGGATAAATCACACACAGTGTGTGGAGGCTTTATTGTCTTCACAATTTATTGTTTCTTATCTGTGAAATTAAAGTAACCGTGTCAGTTCAATGCAGAAGTATAAATTCCGCCTTAATTTTTACATTTTTAATATCTGTTTCCCCCCGACAGAAAAAGATGGATAAAGGAGAGTACAGCGATCCTCAAAGTTTCGCCACTGACGTCAGGTTAATGTTCTCCAACTGTTACAAGTACAACCCTCCAGACCACGAGGTGGTGGCCATGGCCCGCAAGCTGCAGGTACATACAACCTCCAGAACGTTCCAGAACATTTCAGAATCTTCATCTGATTGATTTCTCTGCTCAGTAAATATAAATCTTTCTCTTGTCTTTGTCCTCAGGACGTGTTCGAGATGCGTTTCGCTAAGATCCCAGACGAGGGCCTGGAGCCGTCAGTCCCATCTACAACACCAGTGGTCAGTAAAAGCACCGCCTCCTCTGACAGCAGCAACAACTCCTCCTCCGACGAATCGTCTGACTCAGAGGAGGAGCGAGCCACGCGGTTGGCTGAGCTACAGGAGCAGGTTGGTGCTGCCGACCAATCACAGGTCAAGAACATCCTGGTTTTCTTCTTTTTTAATATTGTTGTAGATTTAATGAAACTTAAGAAATTCTGTTTATTTGATTTTCTAGAAATTATTTTTGATATAAAAATACTGATCCTACTTATGAGCACATGGTTTTAGATTGATTTCTAGAATGACTCACCTGTGGAAGGCGTTTCTAAATATTGATGGGAGGTTAGAGGTATTGATAATCAGTGTATTCCACCAGTTGAAGGCGGTGCACGAGCAGCTGGCGGTCCTGTCCCAGGCTCCTGTCAGCAAGCCAAAGAAAAAGAAAGAGAAGAAAGACAAGGAGAAGAAGAAAGAGAAGGAGAAAGACAAAGGGAACAAGGGCAAGATGGAGGAAGAGAAGAAGCCCAAGGCTGCTGCTCAGCAGCCCAAACCAGCCAATCAGAAGAAAGCGCCGGCCAGGAAAGCCAACAGCACGGTGACCGCCACGAGGTACGTCTCAGTTAGTTTCCTTTTTCTTTACATCAAAGTTTTTTAGGAGATTTTTCATGAAACTGCTGGGACTGAATTCAGAGTGACTGTGTTTTTAGGCAACCTAAGAAAGGCAGTAAGGCGTCGGGCGGTGGCTCAGCCAACGGAGACGATGGCGAGGAGTCATCACTGCCAATGTCGTATGATGAGAAACGCCAGCTGAGTCTGGATATAAACCGGCTGCCGGGGGAGAAGTTGGGCCGCGTCGTTCACATCATCCAGTCCAGAGAGCCATCGCTGAGGGACTCCAACCCTGACGAGATCGAGATCGACTTTGAAACCCTCAAACCCTCCACACTTCGAGAGCTGGAGCGCTACGTCAAATCCTGCCTTCAGAAGAAGCAGAGGAAGCTACTGCGTAAGTTCTGAGTATTAATATACCACATATATACTACTACTCAACACTACTCAGGTACGTCCTCGACACTACTCTGGTACATCCCCAGCACCACTCGGTTACGTCCTCGACACTACTCTGGTACATCCCCAGCACCACTCGGTTACGTCCTCGACATTACTCGGGTATGTCCTCAGCACTACAAGGGTACATCCTCGACACTACTCTTGTACGTCCTCGACGCTACTTTTGTATGTCCTCGACACTGCACGGATATGTCCTCGATACTACTCAGGTATATACTCAACACTACTTGGGAACTTTATGACACTACACGGGTACATCCTCGCCACTACTCGAGTAATTCATCGACACTTCTGGGGTAAATCATCGACACTACGTGGAAAAATCCTTGACACTACTAGGGTATATCCCCGACCCTACTTGGGTACGTCCTCGACACTGCACGGATACGTGTTGATACTACTTGGGTATATCCTCAACACTACCCAGGAACTTTTTGACACTACTCGGGTGCATCCTCGCCACTACTCTGGTAAAACCTTGACACTACTTGGGTAAAACCTTGACACCATTTGGGTACATCCTCGACACTACTCTTGTACGTCCTCGGCCCTGCACGGATACATCCTCGATACTACTTGGGTACATATGGGACACTGCTTGGGTACATCCTCAGTGACACGTACATCTGTTCATGATTTCTTTCTTTCTCTCTGCAGAAAAGGCAGCTGGAGGCGGGGCCTCAGGAGGCGGAGCTAGTCGTTTGAGTGGCAGCTCTTCTTCCTCCTCTGATGACAGCTCCTCAACAGGAACCTCCTCCTCCTCTGACACAGACTGAACACACACACACACACACACACACACGTTACTGAATTCACACACTGATTACACACACAGAGGTTTATCCACGCCACACACACACACACACACACACAACTCAATCTATACAGTTAACACACACAGATACACACTTACACCCACACATCCATGTAAACTTCCATCCTGAACAAACTCACACACAAAGACAGAGATACACACTCTGAACTTCTTACAACACACACACATACACACACACACATATAAACCACACACACACACGCCCAGACGTGGAGACTGTATGTAAATAGGCTGACCTGTTTTTTAGCTCCTAGTGTTTTTTTTTTTTGTTTTGTTTTGTTTTGTTTTTTTCCCCCTGGAGGAATGCCGACAGATGGATGAGGAGGAGAGGAAGACAGTGACAACTTCCAGTCAGAGAAGAAGGAGGAGGAGGAGGAGAGACAGACAGCCCGTCTGTCTGTCTGTCTTCCTGTCTGTCCGTCTGCCTGTCTGCCTGTCTGTCTGGGAGTCGTGTTGATCTTCTCTGAACACTCGAGCATCGTTGCCATGGAGGCTTTCTTCTTCTTCCTCTTCTGGGACGGCCGGCTGCGACCCCTGACCTCTGAAAACATTCCAGAAGCATCTGTAGAGAATCATGGGAGGAGGAGGAGGAGGCGATCTCAGTGGGTTTTACTCTGATCAGGGTTTCAGATAGTGATTGATTGATTGATTGATTGGAAGCAGAGCGCCTGCAAAGAGTTTCCTCAGATTTTTGTCTACAGGGTGGAAACGCCTGCGAATGGAAATGTGTTGATGCCACACAAGTAAAAAAAAAACACAGCTGATCAGTATCAGGTGATAAAATTTTACAAAAAAAATTTCCCATTACAAGAATTTTTTTTCATAAAAAATGATGCTTTTCTTGTTGTAACAAGTTTAACATGAAAACCCTTTGTGAAAACGTGAAACAAATGTTATAACAGGAAACTTTTCGTGTCATCACCTGATACTGATTAGTTTTGGGTTTTGTGAGACAAAGTTCAGAGCATCGTGGGAGCCAATCACGTTGTAAACCACCAATCAGCTGTCAGAGGCTTGAAACTTGGTGCTGAGGAACGATCTGTGGTGTCGTAGTGACGTCATCATGTAGTGGTGCGTTTGAGTGTTTGTAAAGATCCGGTCACAGTTTATCACTTATCTTTATGTGAACAAACTGAAGGTGCGTTCAGGTCCTCGTTCTGGTGTCGGTCTGCAGTGTTCTGCAGCTTTTTGTCTTGACTGGAAAATCCAGTCGTTATTGTACAGACGACAAAATGTCTTAAAGCATCATATTTCCTGTAGTGATCTGGTCTGATCTGGTTCCTCTGGTGGTCAGCAGAGTTCGAGTTAACTACTCCGAACAGCTGCTGTTGTAAACGTGACTGTCGTGTGGAGGTGTGGTGTGAGAAGATGGAGGTTGTTACGTTGCAGTGACACAAGAATGTGGTTCAAACTGCCGATTGGTTCACTGTGGAGGCATTGAACGCATCATCGTTAGAGTTGGGTCGATTTCTGGTGTCCGAGCTTAAACTGGTTAGATTTGATACAGACCAGCTAACTGACGTTTGTCATTATGGCAAATGAAAAAGTCGCCTACATCATCGGCCTGTGCCGACAGTGTCACGGCGCGAAATCCAACATGTACTGTGTTAATAATATTATGTTTATAAATGGAGCCACCAGTGTCTGAGCGGCTGTGAGCCGAGGCCGCTGTCTGCAGCAGGAAGGAGATTATATTTCAGGAGATGGGAGGGGCAGAGCGGCGTGTGTTTTGGGGTGGTGAGAGGAGATGTAGCAAGAAAACTAAAACTGCACCAATATGACAACATTTTGGATTTGAATCCAACGGAAGAGGCGTCCTGAATAACCACGAGTGACGCAGCGCTCTTTGTGAGCTGAACTTTCAGATGGCGTGTTTCTATTTATATCTTTCGCTTACAGTGGACGAGGAACTGCTGGTTGATGAAGTTAGGATTAATTATCGATGTGATGTCGTCTTATTTTAGTAAGAATATCTGATGAAGGTGTGAGCTGACCGGAGGCAGATCAACAGGGAGCTGAACGTTTCTGCCAAATGACCCTCGCTAACATTTCCTGCTGGTGATTTTGTCATTTCCATCAAAAATCCCATTATAAATGTGTTTTTAATAAGTAGCCTTACAGAGTAGAAAGGTCGTCAGTAGGCTACTTACCCATCGTTGAAGTGGTTACGTCTCTGATCTGATCTGAATCAAACAGCTGATGTTTACGTGTTGTGTTTACGTGAAGTAACAGAAGTGGCTATTCGATGGACTCAGTGTGGACGGGGAGCTCTGTGAGGTGATGTGATGCGATCGGACGCTCGTTTATAGTTTTGATGTGGTTTCATTAAGTTCCGCTCGGCGGCAGCTGCCGAGTGCGACACCTGGTCGCATCGAGTCAATCTTAACTGTGATGTCACTCCAGTTTAAAGTGGTGCTGCGATCGGTGACAGTTTCTCGAATGTGACGCAGGTTTATTTAAATGATCTCAACACATCGTCATCACTTTAGATTCTCTCTGCTACAAGTTTCAGGTCTCTGCAGGAGTTTTTTTTTATTAAAACTAGAATCACAGAAGTTTTTATTTTTTAATCTTGAAGTTATCAGTTAATCTGTCAGATCATTTACAATCGATCAGCTGATTTATGCTCTAAGGTAAATCATGAAGAACTGAAAACCCTCTGAGACCAAACCGTCCTCTGCTGGTCCTGAACGCCACACCCACACCTACTGTCTATCCCCGGGGTCAATGGGGGGGTGGGGTCACCAGGCTCAGACCCAGGCACCCCCCACCAACCAGCGCCGGCTCTGTCAGCGCAGAGCGAGACAAACTTCTGTTGTTTTTTTTGTTTGTTTGTTTTTTTAACACTACATTTCCTTTATTTTTCAGTTTTAATTTTTCAGGTTGTGTGCTGAACTTGTTTGTGTCTTATAAGGTTCTCTATATAAAAATGTCTTTGTACCGCTGTCCTGTTCAACCCCCCCACTGCCGCCACCACCACCCCGCCACCGCCAAAACAAAACCACTCATACTGTAACCCCCCACCACCACCACCACACCATGGATACTTCCTGTCAGAGTTCAGACTGAACCAAATATGAGGAGGAGGTTAAAAACGTCTCCGTTCTTTTAAACTTTATAATTTTATCCGATTTTCAAACTTTGACCAAAAAAACCCCAAAACAATCTGCTGGGAAAGAAAGTTCCAAAAAAAGAAACTGCGAGTGTAAAAAAAAACAAACAACTTCAATGAACCGTGAGAGAAAAACAGCTGTTTATTTTTTCATCAATTATTTTTAGGATCAATTATTGTCTTTTTAAAATGTCCAAAATAAAGATGAACTCACACGAGGACGCAGACGTCAAATTATTTTCTTTCTGCTCAGATCATAAAAAGTTTTTGTGAATGTGAAGAAAAATCAACAGTTTGAATCAGCGAGATGAACTTCCTGTTTAACTTCCTGTTTAATTTTAGAGTTTTAAGTAAAGTTTGATGTGATTGGCTGCGGCGGCCTCGTCAGCTCAAACCTTTTAAACACAGCAGCAGATTTTTATTTCGATGTCGTGTTCATGGTGATATCACAGCCTCATGGTCACCTGACTGAGCTGCAGTGAAGTGTCCTTATGTTTGGGATGCAGCTGACGTCTCGTGGTGATGTCAGACCCCTGATGTCATAGTGTTTCCTGTCACCTGAGAACGTCGTACTGTAAAACGTCGGCGCTCTGTGAGAACGGCGTGTGACTGGAGCCCAAAGTGACATCATCAAATGTCTTGTTTTGTTCCACCAACATGAGATCTGTCCAGTGTAGGAGCGAGGACAGCAGCAGCTCCTGGAGACGGCTCATTTTGTTTGAACACATACAAATTATAAAAACAGTCGCTAATTAATTTCTATAAATCAAAGAAGTGATTATTGGACGAATCATCGCAGCTCCACACACAAACATTAACTCATCACGCTCTGCTCTGATTGGTCGGTTAAAGGCTGTGATGCTGGACGCTCATCACAGAAAAGTCTTCTCTAACAGAAAGATAGAATTTCCAATTTTCCATCATGTTCTGAACGCAGCACGGTGAGACAGCAGGCGGGGGAGGGGCACCACTTCCTTTTTCTCTTCTGACCTCGTCGTGTTTCTGCTGATCGGATCGATCAGGACGAACCAATCAGATTGAATCATGTGACTCTCACACCCACAGCTCACCTGTCGATCTGTCTGTCTGTCTGTCTGTCTGTTTGACCTTTGACCCCTGTTTCGACGACGCTGGACCAGCGTTGTGCTGACTTGTCGTCATGGATACAGACACAGCCGGTGGTTTTTGGGTCGTCACCTGTCAGTTCTGCCTCCTCCTCTGTGATTGGTCGAAACCCCACCTGTCTGTGAACTCAGAGCCTCTGAGTGGTTGAAGATATTGATTATTGATCAATGGTTTAATTTCAGTTCAGCAGCTTCACAGCCACACAGACGAACTTTTAACTGATGATGAAAAAATATTAATTGATTTTTAATCCGATAATTCTGATGATTCATTTCTGTTTTTACACTTTTCAAAGATCGTTCTGATTTTGTGTTTCGTCTCATTTCAAACCGAATCTGATGTTTTTCACGGCCTGCATCAGTGGGCGGAGTGTATTGGTTGTCATGGAGATGTTCAGTTATGGTGGGAATTCGTTTGTGCTTTCTGTTGTCGGGCTGACGAATCTTGTCGAGACTTAAACAGGCTTTATTTTGGACATTTTACAGATGGATCAATAACTGATAGATAAGTGACCACACACACACACACACACACACACAGACTTCCTCCCAACGTGACGGACAGACAGATGGACAGCAAGACAGCCGGTTGCCACAGTAACCCTCCTCTGTTTGTTTTTAGTTGATGGTCGAGCTTTGATGCTGATAGTTAATTTTTGTATTTTAATAAGAAAAAGGAAAAAAGTGATTTTATGTATTTGCATGCACTCCGGCCGTACGTTCTTTCTTCCGTATGTTTGAGCACTGTATAGTAGCTGTATAGTAGCTGTCTGAGGTTTAGATCCAACTCCGCTCGATAGAGTAGAGACTCACGGAGAGACAGAGACACGCAGAGACGCAGAGAGGACGAACCGACGAAAAACCAACAAGTGAATTATTTGATGTAATTACTGATATGGGATCCTTATTTTCTGAGTTCCTTTGTTTTCATAAATAAACACGTAAACTGAAGCTGACGCCGAGTCGACTCTCATTCACACACATACTAAATGTTTCTGTCTGGACACTGACGCCAACCGCTCACCGAAAAAAGACCTTAAACAGACTGAAAGGAACAGTGTGTCAGATATAAGGGGATTTAGTGACATCCAGCAGTGAGGATGTCAGATTACAACCAGCCAATACCTTTGTAGTTTTTGTAGTATATTTTATTATTATTTAGTGTATTTTAGTGCGACATGTAAGGCTTAATTTCCCCTGAGCTAAGGGACTTACTTAAAGGTGTTGAAGAGAATCCCTTAAAAGTGTTTCCTTGGTTAAGGAAACCATTAAGGCATTTACTGCATTGAGAAAGATTTTAGTTTCCATGTGGACTCATACGCTTCTGACACTTAAGGTCTTTTGTGCAACAGTTTAACTAAGTTTAAGGGATTTCTTAGGTATAAGCCCCAAATAGGGAGAAAACTGTCCTGGACTGAAGGAAAAGCTTAAGGTGTTTTGTGCAATGGTTCAACTAATGGGTTTACTAACTCAATTTCCAAGTAAAGGTTTTAAAAAGCCTTTACTTGGAATTTGAGGAAAATCTAGAGGTGTTTCATGCAATACTTTAGCTTTATGAAAATTATAAGCTGCAGGTAAAGAGAAAACCTTTCTTTAAAAAAGCAATTTGGAATTTGAGGGAAATTTTAACTGAAAGTGTTTTGTTCAACAGTTTAAGGAATTTCTTAAATAGAAACTCAAGATAAGAGAACTTTAAATACTTGAGTGAACCTTTTATGAAAACCTGAAGGAAAAGACTTAAGGGTACTGTGTGTTTTATAATTAGGAAGCTTTAACTTAGACTTTAAGGAAACTCTTAACTCAAGGTGTTTTGTGCAATAGTTTTTTAATTGATTTCCCAACATAGGCCCAAGATAAGGAGAAACCCTTAAATACTTAACTAAACATTAAAGATAACTGCAACAAAAGACTAACGGGTGTTTTTCATTGAAGGAAGCCTTGACTCCGACTTTAAGGGAAATTGTTTTTCTTCACTTAAGGAAGACTTAACTCAAAATTTAAAGAAACTTGATATTTTGTGCAACAGTTGAAGCAACTTCAAGGGATTTCTTGAGTATAAGCCCAAGATGAGAAAATCTGAGAAACTCAAGTTGACATTTTAAGAAATCAGAATCAGAACCTTAAGGGTGTTGTGTTTTTTATTTTAAGGAAGCCTTTATTTAGATTCTAAGGAAAATCTTAACTAAGGTGTCTTGTGCAACAATTTAAGTAACTGAAACTGACGTTTATATATAAGCCCAAGATAAGGAGGAAATGCAACCATAAGTTTAGATTAAATTTGTATACACTATATCATTACGCGTATAAAGATTAATTGTTGGTAACAGACGAGGGGTTGTATTCACAAAGCCTCCTCGTGCTAAGAGTTGAGGGACCGTGTTCACAAAGCCTCCTCGTACTAAGAGTTGAGGAACCGTGTTCACAAAGCCTCCTCATGCTAAGAGTTGAGGGACCGTGTTCACAAAGCCTCCTCGTGCTAAGAGTTGAGGGACCGTATTCACAAAGCCTCCTCATGCTAAGAGTTGAGGGACCATATTCACAAAGCCTCCTCGTACTAAGAGTTGAGGGACCGTGTTCACAAAGCCTCCTCGTGCTAAGAGTTGAGGGATCGTATTCACAAAGCCTCCTCGTGCTAAGAGTTGCTCCCAGTGATGGAATTCTGAGAAAATTCTTAGAATTGTGACGCACACGTGAGCACGGTGCACAGAGAGGCAGTCAGAGCTACAGGCTACAATGAGGCTAAAAACAGAGTTCAAATGAAGTTTTTCCAAACAACTTTTTATGTCGGGGCTTCAGGACACTTGGATCACTACGGACGAGCAGTATGGAGATATTTTGTGGTTTCAATTATGTGTTTTTGGACGTTTGAATCTGGGGCGCCGTCAGCCTCCATTAGGTGGAGTTGTGTTGCTACCTCCTCTCCCCTTGGATCTCTGCAAGTGATGTGAGGACTCTAAAACTTCACCTGAGCCTCCCTCGGCATATGGGTGAGTAGATAATGGCTGAAGTTTCATTTTTGGGTGCACTATCCCTTTAAAGGAGCAGTCGGTGATCTAAAGTGATTTATCTGATTTTCCCATAATGCACTGCTCCCTGCTGCCAGAAATGTACTTTTACACACCTTTTTCTATATTAACATTATTTATCTTAATTCACACTCATGTTTTTGTTTTTAATTTTGTGACTGTTTTTTTTATCAAAACATCTTTTCAGTTGATCAATTTCTGTTGCGATCTCTGTCAGGAGCAGCTGTAAATAAATTGTTGGTATCATCTGTAAATGCAACAAATGTTAATGTCTCTGAAACTCGACATGAATCATTGATATACAACAGAAACAGTTATGGTCCCAGTACTGCCCCCTGGGGACACCACAGGTAATGTTACCACATGATTAATATTCACTCACCTAAACAAACTTCTGCCTGATTTGTTTGTTTTTTTATGATGTTTTAACCTTTTCAACCTTTTTAAATGACTTCATATCCTGCTGGTAGATTCATCATTAATAACACATCATTATTGATTATTGATTATATACTGTATCAATAATCTGAATCTGTAAAGGAACTAAATCTGTGCAGTAAAAATATTTCACTCTGAGACGCAGTCAAGAAGGAGAAAGTTGCAGAGAATAGAAATACTTTAATAAAGTACAAGTTCCTTAAAAATGTGTACTTCAGTGCAGCAGATGACCTGTGACTTGTTCAGGACTAGAAACAGAGTTTCCGACTTGGTTTTGGGACTCGTTGGTCTTCGACTCAAGTCTTGAGATTTAGTTGTAAAACAACGCCGTCGTCCAGGAAGAATAAAAACATTTGCCGACTCAGTTCAAACTGTAACACTCCTGATGACATCACTGAGTCTGGATCCCTTTAAAACTCCTACATTTCCCACAATGCCCTTTAACCTCTGACTGCTGTCAGACAGAGATGTCCTCCGACACGAGTGAAACAGAATCCAAGCCTGTCCATTAACTCCTTTTAAAATGCTGCAGACTCCCGCTCTTGCAGACTTTACATGATGGCGGTGAAGACGTCACATTACGTGCTTCTGAAGTAGGCGAGAGCTCAGTCTACAAGTCCAGAGGGTGGAGATCTGGATCCAGCCTCAGACTGAAGTCTGAATCATTCAGTCCGCAGGAAGAGGAAACTCACCTGAGTCCGAAAACAGACGATTCAAACCAGAGTGCCGTTTTAACTTCCTGTAAACATTTTCCTGTAAAAAGTTTCACTGAAATTTCATGTGAAACTGAAGCTCAGGAAACTTAGACTCACACAGATGTCGTCTGACGATCATCTCAAACAACATGACATCATCGGCTGATCATCCGGCCCCAGCTCTAAAGATTCATCTGGTATAATTCCAGTTATTTAACTCATCTACCAGCAAACATTTCAACATGGACCATACAGAGAATAAAATCTCCAATAATCAATACATCAGAAATAAATATCAGAGTAATAGAAAATAAAAAAATAAAAATGTTGTGCTCTGATCTGTCGTTGTTCTTATGAAATATGAAATGAAACCATGAAAGGTGAAAATAATTTCAGAGATTAAAACTGTTCACAGAAACATAAAAAGGATTCAGTTCATTTAAAGTCCAGACGATGTAGTTCTTTACAGGAAATGATGCAGAGATGAGCGACATGTCACATGACAGTAAGGTCACACACAGGTGGCGCTACAGAGCTGCTATGAAGTCCCTTTTCACTATTTGTGGACATTTTCAGCTGCTGTTCTTCTTCTCTGAGTTAACCGCTAACTGCTAACTGCTGCTTTTTAAATGTCCTGCGGTAGGTCGCCCACAGAACACATCGTCCAAACGTCCCACCTGTCCTGTCCATGGTCCCATCCTGTCGACTGTCCCTTTCACACAGACACTGACTTGGTGCTGTCACTTCCTTCAATGGCAGATTAGACGCGCAACGACTGTCTCCACAGTCTGTGATCGAGATCGTAACGGCGTGATGTTCCTGCCTTGGACAGGAAGTGTAAAACATGAGACATGAGTCTACATGAGGTTGCAGATCCTGGAGCGTCCCTCTGCGTCCTCCAGGCCCCTCTTGTCCCGGATCAGGACGGCCTGGTTCCCGTAGCTGCTGTACCAGGCCGACTGGCTGCGGCTCAGGTAGGTGGAGGGCGGCGCCACCTGCAGATCCTGTTGCTGCTGCTGCCAGATCAGCAGAGACGTGTCCCGGTACCGCAGCCGGGCGAAGGCCTCTGACAGGGCCTTCTCTGCCAGGGGGGGACGACCGGGACTGGTAGAACCAGGAGGGGCAGGGGGACCAGGGGGATCAGGAGATCCAGGAGGATCAGGAGGACTGGGAGGACCAGGAGCTTCCTCTGCAGCCGTCTGCTCCTCTACAGCAGCTGGATCACAGTCGGACATGTTGGAGGTGTCGTCATGGAGACAGGAGAAATGTCCAGGAGCAGAACGGCCCGGCCCGGTGAGGACCGGCTCAGGTCCAGGTCCAGGTCCATGTCCAGGTCTGATCCTTCAGCAGAACCTGACGGAACAAAGGCAGGTGAGACGATCAGTTCATGCTCATGTTCTCTTTATAAACACACTTAGTTTATTTAAGGAACACTTTAATACAGCGTTTTTACTTAAAGGGATAGTGCACCCAAAAATGAAAATTCAGCCATTATCTACTCACCCATATGCCGACGGAGGCCCTGGTGAAGTTTTAGAGTCCTCACATCACTTGCGGAGATCGGCGGGGGGAG
>NC_065513.1:44800037-44800210 GCF_006386435.1 Epinephelus moara
GGAGGCCCTGGTGAAGTTTTAGAGTCCTCACATCACTTGCGGAGATCGGCGGGGGGAGTGGCTAGCACACCTAATGGCAGACGGCGCCCCAGACTAACGCCCAAGAACACAAAATTGAATCCACAAAGTATCTCCGTACTGCTCATCCATAGTGATCCAAGTGTGCTGCAGCC
>NC_065513.1:44801335-44802855 GCF_006386435.1 Epinephelus moara
ATTCAATTCTGGATTTTACAGGGAGCCAGTGCAGAGAAGCTAAAACAGGAGAAATATGATCTCGTTTCTTAGTTCCTGTTAGTACACGTGCTGCTGCATTCTGAATTAGCTGGAGAGTTTTTAAGGACTTACTAGAGCTACCTGATAATAGCGAGTTACAGTAATCCAGCCTAGAGGTAACAAAAGCGTGGACCAATTTTTCTGCATCTTGACAGTCTTATAAGTAAGGAATTCCTTAAAGTTAGCTAAACTGTTGCACAAACACCTTAGATATCACTACTGCAAGCAAACAAATGGTTGCCATGGAAACTGTTGAATTCTACTGCCTTAACATTTTTAAGGAAACCTTTTAAAGCATTCTGTGCAACACTTTTGAGTAAGTCCCTCAGGTAAGGACAAATTAAGCCTTAAGTAACAAACTTTAAGGAGGTAACTGTTAAATGTTTTGTGCAGCCGGCTCCTGAATATGGGGGTGGTTCAATGTTTAAGATAAGATAAGATAAGATAAGATAAGATAAGATAAGATAAGATAAGGAAAACCAGAGTTTGATGTTAAGGCGAGGCTGGTGAGACGTTCAGGTGAGCTGGTTTAACTCAGTGCTGTGTAGACAATAAACACACTCACAGTTGAACTTTAGTACCGGCTGGTTCCTCCGGTGCTGACCTCCTCCTCCGATGTCCCTGTCGGCTCCCGTACATTCACCGAGTCTGTAAAACAACCGGAGAATCTCCGTTCACATACACAGAGGAGCTAACAGCTGTTAGCCGCCGGTCAGCTAACTAAATGCCCAGACTGCTGACACAGCTAATCCTGCTGCTAGCTACCGTTAGCTCCTGCTAGCTACCGTTAGCTCCTGCTAGATTAAAAAAAACCTCGTACCTAGCTACAGTTTACTGCTGTGGTGACGTCACTACACCCGAGTGTTAACACGTCAGAATATAAACTGTGACGTTTGTTGTCTCTTGTTTGACAGGTTAGCTGCTGTTAGCATCATTAGCACCGGAGTTACAGCAGAGAAGCTGCTGCTGCATCCAATGGCAACGGTGTGTCTGCAAACAGGGTCCGGGTAGGAACACAGAAACAGAGGTTCCTCCTCCTCTTGCTGCAGTGTGTTTATATCAGCACATACAGTCACACTGTGTTTCCATAGAGACTCATGCAGGAGTTAATTAATAGGTGTTTATTTCCAGAGTGACACACACACACACACACACACACACACACACACACACACACACACACACACACTCCAACACAGACCGGAAATCCATCGGTTAACAAAAAAAAAAAAGGATGTTTTTCTTCCTTCCTTTATTTATATAAATTGCAGAGGGACAGACAGAGGGACAGACAGAGGGACAGATAGAGGGACAGACAGAGGGACAGATAGAGGGACAGATAGAGGGACAGACAGAGGGACAGACAGAGGGACAGACAAAGGGACAGATAGAGGGACAGACAGAGGGACAGATAGAGGGACAGATAGAGGGACAGACAGAGGGACAGATAGAGGGACAGA
>NC_065513.1:44806435-44809153 GCF_006386435.1 Epinephelus moara
ATATATATATATATATATATATATAACATGGCCGCCATCTCTGCCGAATCAGTCTGCAGCCAATCCCGAGGCAGAAATGGACAAAACCTGATCACGTTACGGTTGTATTCGGTTTTTTTAATCTGTAATTTGACAATTTGTTGCCAACAAATTTGACCAATTTTAGCAAAAGTAATGAACTGACGTCGGGACTTTACTATCCACTCGTTTGAGGATGTCGGGACTTTACTATCCACTCGTTTGAGGACGTCGGGACTTTACTATCTTCTCGTTTGAGGACGTCAGGACTTTACTATCGTCTCGTTTGAGGACGTCGGGACTTTACTATCGTCTCGTTTGAGGACGTCGGGACTTTACTATCCACTCGTTTGAGGACGTCGGGACTTTACTATCGTCTCGTTTGAGGACATCAGGACTTTACTATCGTCTCGTTTGAGGACGTCAGGACTTTACTATCCACTCGTTTGAGGACGTCAGGACTTTACTATCCACTCGTTTCAGGACTTTACTATCGTCTCGTTTGAGGACGTCGGGACTTTACTATCCACTCGTTTGAGGACGTCGGGACTTTACTATCGTCTCATTTGAGGACGTCGGGACTTTACTATCCACTCGTTTGAGGACGTCGGGACTTTACTATCCACTCGTTTGAGGACGTCGGGACTTTACTATCGTCTCGTCTGAGGACGTCAGGACTTTACTATTGTCTCGTTTGAGGTGGGCGGAGTCATACCACTGAGGGGCAGTAACTCTCGTTGCGTTTGTTTTGCATCTTTATTGTGAAGCACTTTGAGCTGCATCTCTTTATGAAACATGCTCTATGAATAAAGTTTATCATTATTAAAGTCATCAAACTTGTGACTTGAATCTGACTTGAGTCCAGTCATGTGACTCAGTCATGTGACTCGAGTCCAGTCATGTGACTCAGTCATGTGACTCAGTCATGTGACTTGAGTCCACCTCTCTGCTGTGAAGTGTGTCCTTCAGGTGAGCTTGCCTCTGCAGCAGCGTCAGCTCGGTGTTCGTCCTGTCAGGTGTTCCTCAGGTGTTTTTTCTTCCTCATGAATCAGACTGAGTCAAACTTTGTCCCACAGGTGTCTCAGGTGTGTCTCCTCACCTGTGTGACCTCTGTGTGTGTGAACCAGCTGATGTGTTGATGACGCTACTTGTCCGTGTGTGATCTTATGTGTCTCGCCAGATTGGATGCGCCGACGTATCTCTTCCCGCAGATCTTGCAGACGTACGGCTTCTCGCCTGTGTGCGTCCTCATGTGGACGGTCAGGTCGCCGCCCAGTCTGAAGGCCCTCCCACAGGTGTTACAGGTGTATGGCTTCTCACCTGTGTGGATCCTCATGTGGACGATGAGTGCCGAAACATCACAGAATCTCTTCCCGCAGATCTTACAGACGTACGGCTTCTCTCCGGTGTGTGTCCTCATGTGGACGGTCAGCGTCGTGCTGCTCTTTAAACCTTTCCCGCAGATCTTACAGGTGAACGGCTTCTCACCTGTGTGTGTCCTCAGGTGTCTCTGCAGCAGGGACCTGTACTTATAGTCCTTCCCACAGGTGTCACACCTGAAGGACTTCTTCCCTGTGTGGTGGTATGTCCCCGGCATGTTGGCCATGTTGTTGCTGTGACTTTGGTTGACGTGATGTTGAGTCTTTGGTTGTGCGTGTGCGTCTCTGGTTGACCCCGCTTCTCCGTCCCCGCCTCCTGTGTGCCTCTGTCTCTCAGGCTGATGGGAGCTGTGGGGACGGAGCTGCTGCTCTCTGTTTGGATCTGTTAGCACAAAGCTAATACTGGGGATGTGTCCTCCAGACTCGTCCTCTGCCGTCTCATCAGGACTGAAGGTCACCGTCTGATCCTCGTCATGCTCGCTGTCCTCGTATGAAGGGTTCCATATAAACGCGTCTGTCTCCTGCTTCAGGACCAGCTCCTCCTTACACAGCTCCTCCTGCTCCTCTTTGATGTGTGGAGGCTCGGGGTCCTCCTGGTCCACAGTGGAGCTCCTCTCCTGAACCTCCTCCTCCTCCTTACAGACACTCTGCTGTGGGAGCTCTAAGGGGACACAACAAAAAAAAGACATGTTAGACATGTTAGACATGTTAGACATGTATGACGATGGATGTGTTTAATGGAAACGGATGATACTTGTGTCTCATCACTGTGTCAGGTTGTGTTAAAGGAGGACAACCATGTGACTGATGATGTCCAGCGTTTGAGACGTCTCTGGTGCTTCATTAATGTTCTGAGACCCTGTGTCCTCATGAGGACATCATATTTAGTGTCTGCTGCACCTTATACTTCATTCTGCTTTACTCAGATCTGTTGTCCTCGTCTTTGGACACTTTCTGTGCCATCTAGTGGTAATGAGACCACATTACACTGATCCATGGAAAAACAAGATGGCCGCCATCTCTGCCGAGTCAGTCTGCAGCTGATCCCGAGACAAAAGTGGACAAAAGCTGATCAAAATTTATGGTTGAAACTGGTATGATTATCTGTCGACTGATACGGCAACGAATTTGACCAATTCTAGCAAAAATAACAAACTAAAATGCCGTTAAATAGAAAGTACTCATCTGAGCACGTCAGGACTTCATTACCATGATTTTGTTTCCAGATGTAGTTTAAATGCAGGCCAGACTCGCCTGTAGGTTTCCAGATGTAGTTTAAATGCAGGCCAGACTCGCCTGTAGGTTTCCAGATGTAGTTTAA
>NC_065513.1:44809653-44822413 GCF_006386435.1 Epinephelus moara
TGTGTCTGTCTGTCTGTCTGTCTGTCTGTGTGTCTGTGTGTCTGTCTGTGTCTGTCTGTCTGTCTGTCTGTCTGTCTGTCAGGAGGCTGTCTGCAGTGTTTTGGCTGTAATGTAGGTGGTGGGCGTGGTCGGGGGCGGGGCTACGTGGAGCTGGGCTGCAGCCAACCAGAAGTCATCAACTGCAGTCGAACAGAGAAAGGATTCAAACTCCGCCTTTGCATCACCACGTACAGCGGTCAGTACCTGTCTGTCTGTCTGTCTGTCTGTCTGTCTCCTGGATCCACATTCAGCGCACATCCATTATTCAGAGTCTGGAACGGGATTGTCTGCACATGGTTCTCAACATGGAGGTGTCAACGGCTAGCAGCTAACAGTGCTAACAGTTCCCACACAGTTTTGTGTCTGTATTTCTGTGTAGTATATGAAGTACAGCAGCTAACAATGCTAACACAGAGCTAACAGTGTTAACCATGGACCTCGGTCATTCCTATAAAAGTTTTTCAGTGGAGCATGAAACCAGAACAACTCGTGTCTGTGGTATAAAATCATCTGGATGATCCGCATCATTGGGCCTGTACAGCAGGTTCCACAGAGACTTCCAACTACCGAGCTGACTTCCTGTTTAGCGCTCTGATAACTTGAACAGGGATAAAATAATTTAATCTCGCGGCTCTTGTAGACTTTCCAAATGTCATCAGACTGAGTGGATCAACTCCTGACAATGATACCCGTCATTTCTCCACATGACATTCAAAGAAATGTGTCCATGTATTGACAGACGTCAGACGTCTCTTCCACAGTGTACGTCTGTGGGAAAAGGTCTTTTTTGGCTGCAGGGCGTCACGTGACGGACGTGGACATGCAGTACCACTGTTTGGCCACTTCCAAATTTGGCTTCAATCGCGGCGTTCCTCCAGCTGACCTGCGGCCTCATTTATAAAACTAAATGTTAGCATACGTAGAAATGAGGAAAGATATATACGCCAAAAATATTCAGATTAATAAAACCATGTGTGCACCTGTCAGTCTGCAGTCTACTTTTATAAATCCCAAATCAACTTGGAGATGTCCACACGTACACCAGCCTCATGCCCCGCCCTCTCCACGCCCACGTTCAACCATAAATGGTCATAACGCTCCTCGTTAGTCCAGCCTCCACTTCTCTCCCACAGCTCATCAACTTTATCTCTCTGTAGTTGCCACAACAACAACAAATGTTTCCTCCTCTGTGTGTCTGCAGAATCTCTGGACCTGGTCCTGTCTCGGGGTTGTGCGACGTCTCGTCACTGTCAGCAGACAGAGCTTCCTGGAGTCTCGGTCGCCTGCTGTGATTGGTCGCTGTGTAATGGTGGGTGGAGGTGGGCGGGGTCAGTCACTGCTGTCATCATCAGCTGCTGGTTTCCTCTGCAGGGACTCACTGAGAATTGATCCTGGACCTGGTCCTGGTCCTGGTCCTGGACCTGACCACAGACTGAAGGTAGAACACACTGAGCATGTGCAGCACTTCTTCTTCTGGACTCATGACGCAGACGGCGTAATTGATTCTTTGAGTTTAAAGTTCGCGTTTCACCTTTAATCTCTCTTTAACACCTGGACGCACCTGCAGGAGTTATGACATCACTACGTGTTTGGAGCCAATCAGAGTCCAGTATGAAGCCTGCAGGTCACAAACACCTGTTGTGCTGAAACATATTTACAGATTCAGACTCATTTTTTAATGATCGAGGAGATTTTAATTTCACAACTTTTAACGAGGTCTCTACACTTTTTTCTGGAAAAAACAACGTCAGATAGAAATTTATTATTCAAATTATAATATTTTATAAAACATGTCTGGAGGAAAAGTTAAGAACAGAAAATGTCGTCTGATGTTCTGTTGGTTTAATAAAAGGTGTAAAAGGCTTATGATTGATTCGTCTATAAATGAACCTGCTGATCGATCGTTAACACCTACAAACATGTTCAAACATGTTGCTGCTGTTGATTTAAAAAATATATTTTCAAAGGAAATAAAATAAAGTTTCACTTGTTTTTCTGTCTTTTGTTCATTTTTAAACTAACAGCCTCCTGAACATCATCACGTCCTTCTCCTTTGTAAAGAACTTTTTAGTTGCTAAAATAAATGAAAACATTGAATAGTCAAGTCAAAAACATCTTTATATTGAGGTCGCTGCTTCTCTGTTGATCAGCGTCTTTTTTGTCACTCTTACGTGACTCCAAACAAAGATCACAAAATAAAACTAAAAATCAGTGATTATTTTTTTTAATATAAAAAAGTTTGTATGATTTACTGTCATGTGTTTAGTTCAGTTTATTTGTGATGTACTTGTGATTTCTTATTTAAAGGAAGAGAAAACCACTTGTCCTGATAAAACGATGACACCTGCCTCATGTCGCACGTCACTGATCATGTGTGTCACTATTAATGTTCATTTACATACAGTCAGTATTTTCCGAGGTAAAAAACAACCTTGTGAGATGTGAAACTGCACTCTGCTTATTTCTGTTTGATGTCATTATATTTATTGTTTTCTAGCTTTATATTATTTAAAGCTATTCTATTGTGTTAATTGTATGTCTACTCAAAGATGGGAAAAAAATATATCAAAATGTATTTTGATGTATTTTGATATATATAAAATACATCAAAATGTATTTTGATGTATTTTTTTTGATATATATAAAATACATCAAAATGTATTTTGATGTATTTTGATATATATAAAATACATCAAAATGTATTTTGATGTATTTTGTATCAAAATACCCCTCAAATAAATGTTTCAAAATAAAATACATGTATTTTGTATTTTCAAATTCAGAAAATACTTTTTTTCTTTTTCCTTTTAGCAGTGACCTGCAGCTCTATAGGTCACTCTGTCGGTCGGTTGGTCCACAAAGCTTTTCGTGAATAACTCAAAAAGTCCTTGACCAAAAATGCTCAAAACGTACATGCTGCAATTAGAGACCATGAGTAACTATACCAGAAAGAACAACCATGATTCATCCATTAACCCTCCGGTCCCCCTTGGCCGAAAAACGTCCTTTTCAGCCATTTTTCAGTTTTCATTTTTTGATCATTTTGGCTGTGTTCGTGCATATAGCATGACATTTGGTCAGAAAACTTATTTTCGGTGATATTTTGAAATTTTAAAGCCTATTTTAAGGCCTAAAATACACAAATGGCAACCTTTTACGACACCTGTCCCTCTCGGCCGAAAACCGTCCCCATTGAAACCCATGAAAATGACATTTTTTGATTCCCCTTCAATTTACATAAAAAACGTGATTTTTTTCTATCTCTGGTAGTCAGGTTGGTTAGAGAGACCCAAGAATTGTAAAAAAAAAAAAAAAAAAAAAAATACCAGATGAAGCCATGAAGCCATTTTCCATTTTGGGGCCCTGCTGTCTTTTCAATGCAGTTCCTGGTTTGGCCACTTGAGACACTATAAGCCCCTAACAGGGAGGGCAAATGCAGAGTAGATCAAAAAATGGTCTTGCTGTGCTCATAAGGATGTGACAGTGTGGTCTGTATCAAATATTGCAATATTAGTTTGTGTGTGTGTGTGTACATGGACTTAAAATACACAATGTCAAATCCCTATGTGAAAATATAGCTAAATGTAAAACCATAAATACCATATTTCTTCATCACATCCTCATGGCAACTTAGAAACATGAATTTGATGATATTAGTCATGCATCCCAGAGTTAGGGGATCAAAATTGAAGTTTTTACTAAAATCCAGCTGAATCATACATTTTCTCCTGCTTCCCCAGCAGAGCGAACACACACTAAATAATAAGCAGTAAAATTGCCTGTATTTTTATCCTATTTTTTCCATTATTCAGGTTTAGAAGCCATTGCTGCAAAAAAAATTAAAATAAATGCTAGGTTAGTGTTGATATGGATGTCTGGGGGCTGTGGCTATATAACTACTAAAAAAATATTGTGTGTGTGTGTGTGCATGTGCATGTGTGTAATTCTGGAGCAAAAAATTGCAAATTATGAGCTGCAGGTTGCTGCAAGGTTAGGTTACTGTTCAGTTACTGTACAGGTGTCAGCTTTTATTTCAAATTGAAACTGCACAAAAAATCCTCAAAATGAATGAATATTTGGTAATAATAATGCATCAAAATTGGTGTTGTCAGTATTCATTCATATATCTGAGACTGTGATCATTTAAAAAAAAAAAATCCATCCAGCATTTAGTATATAGAAAATAATATAGAATTCATGTTTTTTTCATAAAAGTAACAGACTTTATGTAAAGAAAATGGCATATAAAGGGTTAAAAATCCTCAAAATGAATGAATTTTTGATATGTATAACCTGAGTAGGAGTTGGTTAAAAGATTTAAGCAAAAAAAAAAGTGGAAAAAAATATTAATATTTAATATTTTTATGGTTGTTTTTCAACAATGACGAAAAATGTCCCGAAGGGGACAGGTGTGATTTTTTTTAAGGGGGACCGGAGGGTTAATGGCGTGATAGTAGCAAATTTGGTCGCAGCTATTGTAAATTTGCGCTTGTTTTCTCACAGTTTGGTGTAGACTACCCTAAAATATTATTTATTGATTCAGACCTAGATTCAGACAACTTTATTGATCCCACGTGAGGCAATCCATTTGTAGCATACTCATCCCAAGCATCAACCACAACAACATACAGTTTCCTATGTTATGCACAGTCCAGTAAAACAGACCACGAGGTCACTGAAGGGCCCAAGTTTAAAAAAACATATAGATAAAAACATATAGATAAAAACATATATAGAGAAAAAAAAAGTAAAAAATATAAGAATGTGTAGCCTGTTATTTTTGTTTTTGATTCGTGGAGAAAGTATTCTGAGTATTTTAAATACAATAGAAATACTGCCAATCTCTGTGTCTACTTTATTTTATTTCACGTTGTGTTATTTAATTTAAATTACTTTTATTTTGTTCTGTATTTTGACCCTCTTCATTCGCCGTCTGACTGTAAACTTTCTGTCACGCATGCGTAGAGCAACTACGTGCTAAACAGCACATTCTGGTTTTGTAGCTAGCTGAAGCTAACAGGCTATCCCTCGTTTGTTGTTACGGTCCGATCCAGCACCGAGACCCGGTCCAGACCCGGTAACACGGTGCCGGTTCTGACCCGGAACCTGCGCTGACCGCGGAATACAGCTACAGTTAGCTCTGTTAGCATCGGCGGCTAGCTCTAACTTAGCTCCGCTCCAGCAGCAGAGAACCAGAGCAGAGCCAACAGAAGCTAACAGGAGCTAACAGGAGCTAGCTGGACAACATGGCGACAGAGGAGAAGAAACCAGAGACAGAAAACATCAAACAGCCTTCGTCTTCCTCGGGGTCCGGCAGCAAGGTGAGCCAGCCGGATTGACGATGGTCTGGACACCGGGACAGCCGGTCCGGTTAGTCCGGTGATCCGGTGAACGCTGAGTTAGCTAAAGGTTAGCTGGTCACTTAGCTGTAAACAGAGCTGACTGTGATCTGTGTGTTCACATGAACAGCAGAGCTTCATCATCTACACTTCACTGATGTTCTCCATCAGCTCTGTGATATTACGTCATGATGATTATTGATTATGAAGTGTTGCAGGTATCTGTCTCGAGCTGCTTCATGTTGATTTTAAGATGATACTCAGCTGTAGTGTCTCTGCAGAGACACATAAACACAGCTTAACTTATAAATACAATAAAGATCAGTAATATACAAAGTAAAGTAACAGAGTAAGTAATCAGGTCTCTGTTGACCTCAGCTCACACTGAACACTTTAACACAGTGACGTCAGTTTGAGTTCATCAGACACTAAACAAATGTGTCACATGACCTTCGTCTGACAGGATGTCACGTCATTTTAACATAATTGTTTTGTTGTTGTTTGAGCATCTAATTCTGTCGTTAATGCTTTAGTTTTGTATTTCAGTGAACTGTAATAATGTCATCAGTCAGCTGAGGTTTGTGATTGTGACACACAGAGGATATTAATACTTTGATGGTTTGATGCTGTTGGTGTTGGATCTTCCAGGTGAGGTCTGTGTGTGTGTGTGTGTGTGTGTGTGTGTGTGTGTGTGTGTGTGTGTGTGTGTGTGTGAGTGAGTGACTCTCAGGTGACAGTAAAATATGTCTGCACTAACTTCCTGTGTGTGTGTGTGTGTGTGTCTTCTGCAGTCTAACCCAGCCAAACCAAACTACACAGTGAAGTTCACGCTGGCCGGACACACCAAGGCCGTCTCTTCTGTCAAGTTCAGCCCCAACGGAGAGTGGCTCGCCAGCTCCTGTGAGCGCGCGCGCACACACACACACACACACACACACACATACACCTGATCTAACTGGGAGTCTGTCATCAGAAACAGGTGGAGTTAGTTTGACACAAGCAGAGCTGTGTCTGAGATTATGACATCATTATAATGTCCTGTAGTCTCTGTCTGTGTGATGATGAAACAGATTCAGGACTCAAATCAACATTTTCACATCTGTCTGTTAAGAATGCACAATCATATCGATACGTCATCAGTATCGGCCGATATCATCTTTAAAGTGAACGATCAGAATCAGCCAACATTAATATTACAGACGCTGAACAGTGTCTCATGTCTCCGTCACCATCACAGTCTGTGTGTATAATATGATGTTAATTCATCTGCAGAAGAGACTTGATGATGATCACTGAAACAGTGGATATATCTGTATCAGTTAGCGGCCAAATGAGTTGTTACATATCGGTAAAAAATCCAATACAGTGCATCCCTGGTCCTTTACTGTGTAATATTTAATATTCCACTGTGTCTAAAATCAGCTCCACCTTCTGTCTGAACAGTGAAGTGCTGCGTTCAAGGACATTATCAGGAAATCACAAGATAAAGTGTTAATTAATATTTAACATGACTCAGCGATGGTAAAGAAAAGGATCCTGGTGTTTATCCTTTTCCTTTTTTTGAAGAATGAATGTCGTGTGGTGAAATCTGCAGATGTTTCAGAAACTGAGACCGACAAACCTGACTGCTGACAGGTCAGAGGAGGTGATGATGTCATCGTATGTGTCATCACAGTAAAACACTGACCGGTGAATTCACAGAAGGATCACGCAGCTTTTTCAGCTGCTGAACCTGCGCAGACTAAAAGAAACCGTGTAAATCTCAGAGCAGCACGAAGGGTTAAACACACCTCTGACTGCTCTGCTGACAGAAACAGTGTCTCAGTGTCTTCAGAGTTTTTTCTAAAGGAGGTAATGTTCATACATTTGGTGCAGAGCTGGTCCCTTCGTCATGTGAGTGAGCCTCAGTGTAAAAACAGTTCACACAGATCAGCGCTCACACACAGTCACAGAGACTTTGTGAACACCTTCAGAGAGCTGGTGGAACTGAAACACACCGACAGACTGAGATTAAATCCTAAATATGGTTTCTCTCTGACACCTTTAAGAGAAATGTCTCTTGGCACCTCGTCAGTCAGGACCTGCAGATTTACTGTTTGTGCCTCTGCAGCAGCGTCAGCTGCAGCCAGACGCATCATGCTCATCATTTATTCATTTATTTATTAAACCTTTAGTTTACCAGAAAAAAACTTTTGAGATTAAAAATCTCTTTTTAAAGAGAGTCCTGGCTCATAACGCCTCAAGGGAATTTCTTCAAATTTGGCACGAACGTCCACCCTGACTGAAGAATAAATTCACTCACACCTTGAGACGGGGCACACACAGGTTACACATGATCAGTGAACCTGTGAGCTCTGATGAGTCACATGCTCCACGCTGTGATGCTGTGAGGTTGCAGTAACCATGGTAACGTCTCTGTGCAGCTGCTGACAAGCTGATAAAGATCTGGGGAGCGTTTGACGGGAAGTTTGAGAAATCCATCGTCGGACACAAACTGGTGAGACGCCTCAGTTCTGATCCTGAACCCAGTCTGGATTTACACTGGAACTGGTCCTGATCCTGGTTCTGTCTGTGTGTGTGTGTGTGTGTGTGTCTGTGTGTCTGTGTGTGTGTGTGTGTGTGTGTGTGTAGGGAATCTCTGATGTCTCCTGGTCTTCAGACTCCAACCTGCTGGTCTCTGCATCCGACGATAAAACGCTCAAGATCTGGGACAACAATTCTGTAAGACACATGCACACACACACACACACCAAGACACACACACTGTTGTTTGTGTAAACGGAGCTCTCTGATTGGTTGGGATGACAGTTATAAAAAAAAAAAATTGTGTTTGAGACACTTTTAATGAACGTTTCACAGCTGCAACAGGACGTACACACGCTGCATCTTTAACCTCCTGGAAAACATTAGGTCGGGTGCTGGGTGCTGCTCTGGTGCCCTTTCTGTGCCAGCTCTTAACGCTGCGTTCCCACCAAAAGATTCAAAATCGCCAGCGGTCGCTCAGGTCGCTGGCATCGCGCTGCCTGGCAGCTCTGGCAGGGCTTGCAGAAGGCTGCCAAGGGGTGGGGCTTTCAGGTTACGATGCAGAAGATCTCTTTCTTTCTTTCTTTCACTGTCCCGCCTTGAGAATATTCACGGTCTGCAACTGGCTGCTGCTCGCTGCTGCTTCGGCGGCGCTGCTCATTTGCATAAAGTTGAGCTTCTCTCAACTTCAGCTTGACGCTCAGGTCGCTGGCATCGCGCTGCTCGCGGTCGCTCGCTGCAGCTGACGCGAGTGACGCTCTTCATCGCGAGTGTTCATTGAAAATGAATGGCTGCTGGCTGCTTATAACGCTCATGAATCTTTTGGTGGGAACGCACAGTAAGAGTGCAGCGGCAGGTTGGGGCGTCGGTGGCTTAGTGGTAGAGCAGGCGCCCCATGTACAAGGCTGTTGCTGTTGATGTTAACAGACATTCACTGAGTCTGTCTGCCTGTCTGTCTGCCTGTCTGTTTGTCTCTTCAGGGGAAGTGTCTGAAGACTCTAAAGGGACACAGTAACTACGTCTTCTGCTGTAACTTCAACCCTCAGTCCAACCTGGTGGTGTCCGGATCGGTACGCTGCTTCACCCACTCACAGCATTCACACTGACATCATGTGATTCATGTTCTGTTACAGCTGACTGTGTGTGTGTGTGTGTGTGTGTGTGTGTGTGTGTGTGTGTGTGTGTGTGTGTGTGTTGTGTGTGTGCAGTTTGATGAGAGCGTTCGTATTTGGGATGTTAAGACCGGAAAATGTCTGAAGACTCTGCCTGCTCACTCTGATCCTGTCTCTGCTGTGAGTCCTGACCTTTGACCCCGTCCTGCTTTAAGATATGATTAATGTGGTTTATACATGTGACGCTTCACATACCTGACTGTGATGTCATCACATCCTCTGACCTCTGACCTCTGACCCTGTCTTCAGGTTCACTTCAACAGAGACGGCTCGCTCATTGTCTCCAGCAGCTATGACGGCCTCTGGTACGTCTACACACACACACACACACACACACACACACACACACACACAGTAACATAGAAGCACATCCTGCTGTAGAATATAAGGATAATTGTTGTGTGTGTGTGTGTGTGTGTGTGTGTGTGTGTGTGCGTGTGCAGTCGTATCTGGGACACAGCGTCAGGACAGTGTCTGAAGACTCTGATTGGTGAGTAAATGTGACAGAACATCCCTTTAATGGTCGACTCAGCCTGAACCATGACACAGTACATGTTGTGCTGCAGGAACAGATCTGTCCTCCTGTGTCCTCCTGTGTCCTCCTGTGTCCTCTGAGACAAAATTCTGATCTGATTGATGTCATGATTCTCATGACATCATCACATGCTCATGACAGTCAGCTATAGTGCAAGTTAGTTTACTTAGTGTACGCTCTCTTGCTCCATGAGCTGTAACACCAGTGCTCTGTCAGTCGGCGAGCTGCTGTCAATCAGACACAGACGGGACACACCCCCTCAGGCGGCTGAAGGCCTTTACGTTCTCCGCAAGAACAGAGACATTTGTTCTTTTTCTCCAGGTGGCAAGAACAGGGCTGGTTTGGGAGTTCTTGCAGCTTGTTCTCGACACGTCATCTGGGTAGAACTTTTTTTCTTGTGTGGTGTCCAAGAACTATTGTGTGATTGGTCAGAAATTTGAAGTGTGCATGGTTAATGGGGAAAGCGCGTGTGATGCATGCGGCAGTGGGAGGGGCCTATGAGGACTTCCCAGGAGTTCTGCACTTGAGTTTCTCTTGAAGCTCTTAGTTCTTGTTCTTGTTCTTGCCACCTGGAGAAAAAGAACACATTTCTCTGTTCTTGCGGAGTGTGTTCAGGGCTTCAGACAAACAAGCAAAAAATTGACAATACAAGTAAATCCAGGTTGAGGTTATGTTTGACCACAGAAACAGAAAGACTAAATGTGACTTGAGGAGGACAGACGTGTCTTTGTCGTCTGCAGGGACAGAGATAATGACTCGTGGTCCTCAGACCTGTGATCAGTGTCTAACAGTGTATTCTGTCTCTGTCCTCAGATGACGACAATCCTCCAGTGTCTTTTGTAAAGTTTTCTCCAAATGGAAAATACATCCTCGCTGCTACGCTGGACAAGTCAGTACGATGACCTCATCAGCAGGAGGCTGTTTCCTCTGTTAGCTGCTGTTAGCCGCTGTTAGCAGCTGTTAGCAACTGTTAGCAACTGTAGAGATTATAATGTTCACGTTTCATGTTTTCTGTTTAAAATGAGTTTAGAGTTCATGTGTTCATCAGTCTGTCTGTCCGTCAGTGCTGCTCTGAGCAAAGACTGTTACTCATTAATCCCTTCCTCTGGGTTACATCATCAACTGTTCCGATAACGAGTGTTATTATAGCCATGCTAACACTTACCTAGCTTCAGGTTACCTCATGAACACTAGCTAGGGGCATATAAACCAAAAACTCTTAGCTAGCTTTATGTTAGCCTTATTTACATTAAGCTAGCTTTATTTTCACCTTTCAAACTCTCAATTTAAGTCTTGTTAGCTTTACTAACTCTTAGCTAGGGTCGCGTTAGACTTATTTCCATGTAGCTAGCTTAATTTTGGCCTTTCTATCTCTTAATTTCAGTCATGTTAGCTTCACCGCCTCTTAGTTAGTGTCATGTTAGCCTTATACACATGTAGCTAGCTTCATTCTCACCTTTCTAACTCTCAGCTTCAGACATGTTAGCTTTACAAACTCTTAGGTAGCATCATTTTAGCCCTATACACATTTTGCTAGCTTCATTTTGACATTTGGAACATTTAACTACAGTCATGTTAGCTTCACCCACTCTTAGCTAGTGTCATGTTAGCCTTATTTACATGTAGCTAGCTTCATTTGGACATTTGGAAATTTAACTACAGTCATGTTAACTTTTCTAACTCTTAGCTAGTGTCATGTTAGCCTTATTTACATGTAGCTAGCTTCATTTGGACATTTGGAACATTTAATTACAGTCATGTTAGCTTTACTAACTCTTAGCTAGTGTCATGTTAGCCTTATTTACATGTAGCTAGCTTCATTTGGACATTTGGAACATTTAACTACAGTCATGTTAGCTTTACTAACTGTATGTAGCTAGCTTCATTCTCACCTATCTAACTCTCAACTTCAGTCATGTTAGTTCACTAACTCTTAGCTAGCATCATTTTAGCCTTATACACATTAAGCTGGCTTTTTTTTTTTTTTTTTTTTTTTCTTACCTTACTAACCTTTAGCCCGAGTCATGTAGCTCGTGTCATTCTAACTTCTTGCTAACAGCTGTTAGCTGTTGTTTCACTGTTTTTCTTATAGCTTACTCTGATTTCTCTGGTTTACAGCACGTTGAAGCTCTGGGACTACAGCAAGGGAAAGGTACTGTCTCTCTGTCTGTCTCTGTCTCTCAGTCTGTCTCTCAGTCTGTCTCTGTCTGTCTCTGTCTCTCAGTCTGTCTCTGTCTGTCTCTGTCTGTCTGTCCTCAGTAGTTTAACCATCTGTCTCTGTCCTCTCGGTGTCTCAGTGTTTGAAGACGTATTCGGGCCATAAGAATGAGAAGTACTGCATCTTCGCCAACTTCTCAGTCACAGGAGGGAAGGTAAGACCTTGTGTTAAAATATTTATTCTGTCCCCTTCAAAGTCCGCTGGTTCAGGTGCTGTGACCTTTGACCTCTGTGTTTGGGATGCTTTGACCTCTGTGTTTGGGGTGCTGTGACCTTTGACCTGTGTGTTTCAGTGGATCGTGTCGGGCTCTGAGGACAGTATGGTTTACATCTGGAACCTTCAGACCAAAGAGATCGTTCAGAAACTTCAAGGACACACAGGTACGACCTCTGACCTCTCAACTCTACTCTGACTTTGTCTCCTAGGCTGCGGTCGGAAAGTCTCTCCTATCATCTATTCCTAATCACTATTCCTTGACCTTGGTGGGAAACGTCACAAGGTCAAGGAAAGATGAGTAGGAGAATTCATAAGGACTTAGGAAAAGAGAACCGCGGAGCTGAGAAAATCCGACCGCACTTACGTTGGGCTACGTCATCATGCGACGGCGGATGTTATTGACGTGGGTCTGCTGTGGTGAAACTACAATGTTCTGAAGATGGACTACAAAATGCACACGATGAGAACATATGGGGCGTACGTTCTCATCGTGTTGTTTCATGCAGGATATATAAACGTGGACAACGTGGTGAAAGATATTGTTTAATTACTAAGGTCGGAATTGAATTAAAAAAGGAATATAGGCTGCCAGCCACAAACTGAAACTAAATTGTCACATTGAGAATGTTTGCTCACACTCACCCGTCTGGATCCCAAGTAGTAAAATGAATTAATGATATCACTAAAGGCTGGCAATACAACAACGCTCAAATGAATA
>NC_065513.1:44823765-44843482 GCF_006386435.1 Epinephelus moara
TATATATGAACAAGTTATGGCATGAGATGTATAATGCTTCATAAACAGCAGTAACTTAGATGGTGATCTCCTTCCTTTCTCGGTCATGTTGATCTTTTTCTTTCCTAATCATTTGAGTTTGTGAATGGAGCGTAAATATTGCTGCAGCAGTGACTTGTGGGATGGAATTATCTCCTTTCCTATCGCTTAGGAAGGTCCGATGTATCCTATGCTAAAGGAGATCTGAAAGGAAGCATTGAACCTCCTTTCCTTAATGTTTAGAGAATTCGAACAGCTCTTATCATGGCGGCCACTAAAATACTTCCGGGTCATTTCACTCAGCTAGGAACCTTCCTAAGCAAAAAAGACTTTCCGACCGCAGCCCAAGTCTCTGTCTTTGTCTCCTAGTGCCTGAGTTTCTCTTCTAGCCCCTGACTTTATCTTCTAGTCCATGACTTTATCTTCTAGTCCCTGTCTTTATCTTCTAGTCCCTGACATTATCATCTAGTTCCAGACTATGTTTCCTACTCCCCGACTCTATCTCCTAGTCCCTGACTTTGTCCCCTAGTCCCAGACTTTGGTTCTAATCCCTGACTTTGTCTCCTAGTCCCCTGTCCTCTGTCCTAACCTTGCATGAATGTTGGACATCATCTGAACCTGTAAATGTCTCTGAGGAGGTTTTTGGACTTGGAGGTGACTGGAGAACTTGTTTAGGACTCGTCAATAACAGGAAGTTATCCTGACTGACGTGTCTCTGTGTCTCCATAGATGTGGTGATCTCCACCGCCTGTCATCCCACAGAAAACATCATCGCCTCAGCCGCTCTGGAAAACGACAAAACTATCAAACTGTGGAGGAGTGACTGTTAGACCAGAGGACACCAGGTCCAGGTCCAGAGCCTCAACTGTTCCCGTCTAACACAGAGACACCGAGTCAGAGCAGGTCCCATTGTGTCCCAGCTTCATGCCTAAAACCACTGATCGGTCTGATCACACCGCTAAAATACAAAGATGAAAATCCAGCTGCTAAACATTAAGAAACAAGTGTTTGTTTGTTAAAGGAGCAGTTCACTGATTTCCAGCCCAGACCTCGTTAGATGTTGATTTGTGACGATGCAGAGAGAAGATCGGTCTTTAGATACAGACTGAGGACAGGAAGTCCTCAGGTGGAGCTGAGCTTTTATTTTGAATTTTCTCTTTTTATTTCAGTGAGAGGGCGACAGGTTTCCTGATCCATCACGTTAGTTTGACCAATCAGCATTTCCTCCCTTTCACATTAAAAGACTTCCTGTTGTCCCTTTGAACACATGAAGAAAACTTTTCTGTCACATTCAACAGTCTTCATGAACTGCAGTGAACGGGCTCCACCTTTAAGCAACAGCAACAACCTTATGAAAACATCTGTTGACAAACTGTCACACAGCTGCTGCAGAATCATAATCTAAGTCTCATTTATCACGTCAGATGATCTGTCGCATCAAAACCAGACTGCACTGTTACAAACAGTGATTTAACATCTCTGAACACAGAGCTGTTGGTCGACTGCTGCCTCCATCAGTCTGTGTTACTGTGAGGGTCCACAGTTTAATGTGTTCAACATCAGGAGCAGCAAGCAGCAATAAGCCAGTTTTCAGTTCTACAGTGATAGAAAAGTTGACAGTTACTGTACCGTGTACGTTTGTGTATCTATGCTATTGGAACAAAAGCAACAGGAAGTTGAATCTCTCCTTTATTTGAGTTATTTTCTAAGAGGAGATTTTTTACACTTATCTTAAAACTCCAATTAAAAGCCCCGTCTCTTTACCAGCGCCGTGTGGCCACACATTTAGACAAATCAAGGCCTGTCTCTATCAGAGGCCTGGTCTCTTTGCTAAGCAGTTGATTTTTATAGAAGATCTTTGGATGTATAAAGCAGGTCGTTGGCTCGCTCACATTATGTGTCTGCTCCTGGATTACCCTGTAAGATCTTCATATTCCTTCAGTCTGTCAGGGTCCTGTTCACTCTGGGTGAAATAAACAGTCTGACTGTATCTCCTGATCTTTGCTGAGCAACACTTTTGTGTGAAAAGAATTAAAGGCCTGTCTCAAATACAGGCCTGTTGAGTTCAGTGATTTAAGCAAATAATAGCCCGGGGCTACTCTTTCAGGTTTTGTTCAACCTTCTGTTTTCATTCCTTTAAGGATCATTCTGACTCATGATAAGTGTTTGATCTGTCATATTTTCTATCATACTGTGAAAACCTCATAGTGTCAGCATCATACCTGTATTTGTTTTCTGTCTCTGTTAAGCATCTGTCTGTTAGTCAGTCACTCTACAGCAGGAAACAGCACTTCAAAATAAAAGCCCTGTGCTGGGAATTCACTGTACTTCAAAATTAAGTGTGTTATTTACAAACTTGACACGTTTGCGAGTCACTTGTGGTCCATTCAGAGCAGACCTGTAACCCACCAGTTAGGAACCACTGCTTTAAAAATGTGCTCAGTGTCACTCTCAGCTCAGCGGTGTGTCTGTGACGTACAGATCATCTGACATGATTAGTGACACGTAGATCATTCTGCAGCAGCTGTGTTTGTCAACAGATGTGTGGACCCTGTTTACTCCAGTTCATCTAGAATTTCCTGTTTTTGGATCCTTGGTTCAGCAGAGACGTGACAGAGAATCAAACTCTCCTTCCTGTTTTACCGTCACACATGTTTGACGTACAGACGATCACGTTAGCAGCGAAATCTTCCTTTAAGAAGTGTTTTTAGGTTGAAGCTGGGACACACCCACTGTCCTCGGACTCATTGGTTGCTATAGCAACTGTGTGTGTGTGTGTGTGTGTGTGTGTGTGTGTGTGTGTGTGTGTGTGTGTGTGTGTGTGTTTGTGGCCCTGCTGCGTTCACTGACTCTCTGTCCTGTTGGAACAAACAAACAGCAGTTCTTCATCATCATCATCATCATCATCATCATCAGAAGCTTCAATCAGCCGACTGAGAAAAGACATGATTGATCGTGTTTGAAGGATTTTTGTCAGTTATTTGTAAATAAAGATTTTTGACTACGAGCTGTGTGTGTGTGTGTGTGTGTGTGTGTGTGTGTGTGTGTGTGTTATGGTTGAGGGTACAGTGAGGTGAGGGTTGGACATGTAGTTGTGATGGGTGAGTTAAGAATAGGGGGCCAGGGGATCCATCATGTCAGTGAGGGTCCTCACAAAGACAGAAGTACCAGTGTGTGTGTGTGTGTGTGTGTGTGTGTGTGTGACGTCATGTTGCAGGTGATCAGCTGATGTTCAGACTCCAGCTGTAACAGGAAATGATGAACGTCTAAAACTCTTAAGTTTTTTTTATTTAATGAAACAAAACAAAATCTTAATCTAAAGTTTCTTCCTCTGTGGTGTCCATCAGCGACAGCGTCTCACAGCCGAGTGTTCAGTTCAGCGTTCACATGGGAAAAAAGGGTCGACTTATGTGTTAGGTTTGATTTAATGTCCTGAGTGATGTCACCTGAGTGCCCGTCAGTCTGTCTGTCTGTCATCATACTGATGTCTGACCAGGTGGATCTGAAACACGTCAGCTGTTTAAGTTCCGTCAGGATGCTCCCTGAAGGTTTGACTTTTTCACTGAACGAAACAAGACAAAGTTTTTAAACTAAATTCAGTTTGAAACTGATGAAATAATATTGATTGATCACAGTTTGATAATCAGCAGTAACACCAGACGTGGAACACGCAGGGTATCTGTTTTTAAAAAATATTTGCGTATGAATCAAGTCCTGGAAAGTCGTGTCGATGTCGTTCTGAAATCATCATGATGCCCTGTGGTTAAGGTCTGGTTAGGTTTAGGCACAAAAACCACTTGGTTAGGTTCAGGAAAAGATCATGGTGTGGGTTAAAATGAAAAAGAAAGTGACAAACACATAAGCCGTGAGCCTGCTCTGCCTCAAGCCGGTCGCGCCACACCATACGCCGCCGCAAGCCGTTCAGCACCACGGAGAGTCGGACTAATGGGATGTCGAACCAATGACATGGACCCACCTTTGTTAGCTTACCTAAGTTAGTTTATCTCCATTAGCTTCCCTGTGTTAGTTTAAGTCCGTTAGCTTATCTCAATTACCTTACCTTTGTTAGCTTACCTCAGTTAGTTTATCTCTGTTTATCTTCATTAGTTTACCTCTGTTAGCTTCTCTCTGTTAGCTTATCTCAATTAGTTACTTTCGTTAGCTTGTCTCTGTTAGCTTACCTCTTTATAAATGTGGTGCTGTCTGCATGTTTTTATAAGTTGTTCTGTTTCATTTCTGCTTCTGGTTGAATCGTCTGTGAGATTTTGATTCATAAATCAGTTTTATCGTCTTTAAGATCCGATAATGTTAGTTAATTAAGCTAACGTAATTTTTTTAAATTATTGTTTTAATATACTTTATTAATTCCTAAGGAGAAATTCACTTTATTCACTCTGTTGTCAATTACACACAGGTCTGAACACACACATGCACAAACAGGACCTATAGATGCACTAAGCGGAGAGATGTCAGAGTGAGGAGGCTGCCCATGACAGACGCTCCGAGCGGTTGGGGGTTCGGTGCCTTGCTCACTCGGCAGTGCCCAGGAGGTGAACTGGCACCTCTCCAGCTATCAGTCCACGGTCCATATTTTGGTCCGGAGGGGGACTTGAACTGGCGACCCTCCGGTTCCAAACCCAGGTTCCTATGGACTGAGCTACTGCCCCGCAGTTAGCTAATTAAGCTAACGTTAGCCACCGTTTGTTTCGCTCTTTAGCGCGACAGGTCAAAAATGAACTTTTCCACCTTTCACGTCATCATTTAGTTTTTATTTGTTTATGAAAACAAAACAAAAAAATCATAATTGTTCTTTTAGAAAGTTACTGAGTGTTTATGTGTCTGCGTTCTCAGAAGCTGGAGGCATTACATTTTTGGGTTGTCCTTCCCACTCCTGTTATCTCAAGAATGCCTGGAGGGAATTTCTTTAAATTTGGCACAAACGTCCACATGGACTGAAGAATAAACTGATTAGTGCTGTTGAGGGAAGATGTGTGTGAAGCGTCCATGTTTTCACAGACATGGATGTAAACTGTAACTGCAACATGTCGGGTTCGAGGATACGTACAACGGTGGGGCGCTAAATCTATGGGAAAAAAAGCTAATCATCAGTTAGCTTTGGAGTAAAGTTGATTGATGAAGACTGTGAGCTGCTGATGAAAGCTCTGGAAAAACAACCTTGTCAGTAGGCCTTGAGTTAAGATTTTGTTTTTGATTTCAAACGTCACTGAGGCGTCATTGTGTCGTCATGACGACTGCATCAGAATAAAAAGCTGTGAAAACACACACACACACACAGTAACACACACACACACACGTTCAGCGTCTTTGAAAAGCTTTAAGATTTCTGCTGCTCAGACAGGTCCAGGTCCTGACCCCCTACAGCGAGCTGCCACAGCTACCGTCCACCAAGTGGAGCTAAACAGGAAGCATGACGGTGTCAAAACACGGAGCGGCTTCAGTCTCAAGAGTCCGGCAGGTAGCAGAATCCAGCAAGACCAGTCCAAACTGGTCAAAACTGGTCCAGACAGGGAGCGTCCAGCATGTGTCATCAGAGCAGATCATCAGGTCCAGACAGAGCCGTCCAAACCAGGACAGACAGATGTGTCCAGTGTGTTACAGGTGAGCGTCTGATGGATACTGGACCAGTCCAGGCCAGTTCAGACCAGTGGAGTCCAGCGCAGCGTGCCGATGGAGATGAGGGTCTGGCAGGTGGCGGAGTCGAGCCACACGGACTCCACCAGACTGAAGTGCAGGAAGCCGAGAGCGAATCCACAGCCGACGTCCGACAGGTGATGTTTACCCAGCAGCACCCGGGATACGCCCACCAGGACAGCCCACATGTAGAGCAGGATCCTGAGGGGCACCTGGAGGACAGGAAGACTGAGTCACCACACTGAGATGAGTCTGAAGAGACCCAACACACTAGGGTCCTGGACCGACGGAGACACCACAGTGTCCCAGCAACAACAACAAATAAACAATAAACAGACAATAACGATACAGCGACTGACCGCCAGCACCAGGTGGTTCAGGAGGAACTTGGACACCATGACGGCTCGGCTGGCATGGGCTGCTGGGAAGGAGTACAGATCCATGGCTATGTAGTCCAGAAACCCCGGAGGGAAGTCCCATGGTCCTCGGCGTTTGACCAACTTCTGCACGCCAGCGACCGTCATCAGGTCCAGGATCAGAGCTGCAGGAGACAGAGACATGTTGGACAGCAGAGAGACAGACAGAGACATGTTGGACAGCAGAGACAGACAGGAGACATGTTGAGTTGAATGTCTCACCCAGCAGCAGGTTGACAAGGACTTCCTGTCCAGCCAGCGTGTTGCTCCTCCATAGACAGACCAGCGTCCCACAGAGCCAGGGAAGGGCGTGTCCAGTGAGGGCCAGCAGGGTCACCATGGAGCGCAGCGGGGCCCCCGTCCCGTGTGTTCCCACGCAGACACCGAGACGCTTGGACAGACTGATGTCGATGGCTAGCAGAGAGTTGATGGCGATGCCTCGAATGGACGGATTCAGCTGCATGCAGTCCTGCTCCGGCCAACGAGACGTGTCCTTCATCCCCCCATCAGCTGCTGAGCCGCCCTCTGAAGAGTCCCTGGACCCCCTGAGGACAGAGACCAGGACAGACTGTGAGTCCAGGACAGAGACCAGGACAGAGGACAGAACCTTCCGAAGCCCTGACATCACCTTCACCAGACGCCATTTAAATAATCAGTCATTTTACCATCATCAAACTCACCTCAGTCACAGTCAGCAGAAACAAAATGAAACTCACAGAAACCGTCTCAGTTCATCCTCTCACTGTTCAACAGTCACCAGCTCTGGTTTGGTTCAGATTAACCCTTAATTCACCAGTTAGCTGTGACAACACGCTGCATCTATACACACTAACATGACTGATTATTTAAATGGAGTCTGGTGGGTTTGGTGACGATGTCTGGTGAAACACAAAGCTCTATCTCTGTAGGGACCCTTTCATTAATGATGTCACACTCAGAAAAACAATCTGATCCTGTCAAAAACAAACACTGATGTGATGTCACTTGTGTTTCCTACAGTAGAGTCAATCAGCAGGTGGAGTCTGACATGAAGCTCAGTGATGTGCTGAGTGGGCGGAGTCAGTCAGCAGGTGGAGTCTGACATGAAGCTCAGTGATGTGCTGAGTGGGCGGAGTCAGCAACAACATATATTATAGACACCTAACCTGAGCATCAGTTTGAGTGGACGATATATTGAGAATATTTTCACTGCTTTACTTTAATGTAACAACAGGAAAATGAAGCCGTTCTCTTCAGGCCTCCATCAGTCAGTGTGTTTGTGTCACTGAGTGACTTTGGTGTTTAAAGGGTTAATTCAGATTCACTTAAGTCACTCAGAGACACAAACACAGACTGATGGAGGCCTGAAGAGAGTGAAGAGGGGGACTGAAGCTGCTGTAGGAACTGACCTTTTGCTGATGACCCCCATCCACAACTAGCTTAGCTTAGCATAAAGACTGTAAACAGGGAAACAGATAGCTTAGCTTAGTATAAAGACTAGAAACAGCTAATTTAGCTTAGCACAAAGACTGGAAACACAGGCAAATTGCTAACTTAGTAAAACGACTGGAACAGATGATTTATTAAGACTGGAAACTACGGGAAAGAGGTAGCCTAGCTTAGCACAAGGACTGAAAACAGGGGGAAACAGGTAACTTAGCTTAGCTTAGCACAAAGACTGGAAACAGGGGAAACAGGTAGCTTAGCTTACCACAAAGACTGGAAACAGGGGAAACAGGCAGCTTAGCTTAGCTTAGCACAAAGACTGGAAACAGGGGGAAACTGTTAGCTTAGCTTAGCACAAAGACTGGAAACGGGAAACAGGTAGCTTAGCTTAGCACAAAGACTGGAAACAGGGGGAAACTGTTAGCTTAACATAAAGACTGAAAATGGGGAAACAGGTAGCCTAGCTTAGCACAAAGACTGGATACAGGAGAAAACAGCTAACTTAGCTTAGCACAAAGACTGTAAATCACTGTGGATCACAGTGGAGTCTGGCTGTGATGAGAGTGAACAGTGGGGACTGACGCTGTTAATGGTTTCCCTGTTGAAACAGGCTGTCTGACAGAAAGATAAGATAAGATATGATATGATATGATATACTTTATTGATCTCCCAGAGGGGAAATTCAAATAAAAGGTAGAGCAGAGAAAATATTCTAAATATAACCTGAACTTATTCTGATGCTGAGTCCACAGCAGCACATTACTGAGCTTCCATGTCAGATCTATTGTAGGTAACACTGACTGTGGGTCAACACCTCACACAACCCCACTGCAAAACATCTCAACTGTCCCTCTAAAGTTAGAGTGGACTCAGGACTCAGGACTCAGGACTCAGGATTCTCTGCCGCAGTTTCTGTTTCTTACTGACTCCTGACATGAACTGAGAGCAGCAGCTGCTTCAGACTCTCGTCTGTAAAGTTGACAGCAGGAAACTTTACTGACCGACTGTCTGAACTTTTACAGCTGAGAGCTCTGGATCCTGGTTCAGGATCAGGGCCTGGTTCAGGATCACGTTCAGGACCACGTTCAGGACCGTGTTAGACTCTAAATATGAGCTGTGATGTCAGTGGGCGGAGCCTCTGAGCCTTACCTTCCTCCGCCGTCCTCCTGCTGACTCTGCTGTCTGCTGGCCCTCCTCGGACCGCTGCCACCCCCACGCCCCTCCCCCGGCCCCGGCTCCCTGCGGGGGGGCTGGTTCAGGGACATAAACTCGGGCCGGTTCAGGACATTGTTCCGGTCTCTGGCCCTGGACCGGGCCTGGCTGGCGGGCATGGTGGAGGTGCTGGTAGTGGTGAGACGGCGTGCAGTGCTGCAGGACTGAGACGGATCAGGTCTGAGACTCTGAGGGACTCTGCTATAAATAGATCAGCTGGCCTTCTTCTTCTGTCAGCTGTTCAGAGAGGGAGGCTGGAAAAACACTGAACACACACACACACACACACACACTCACCCACACACTCACACACTCTTATTAAAGGAACATTCCCCCAGTTTCACGTGTCAAAGGTTACTGGTTGGGGTCACGATGTGTTCAGGTCTTATGAGCAGGTGTGACTCGGTCCAGAATCCACCAACCAGCTTGTCTGAAGCTCCTTCACGTGTCGTGTCTGTGTTTCATCTGGTAACAGCTGTGTGACACGTTAACGTCTGATGGTGGCGTCAGACCAGCAGAGACTCCAGGATGTTACTGGTCCCAGTGTGCAGACGCTGCAGGATGAAACAATCCTGGAAAAGTTTTTATTTTGTTAAGTTGAAACAAAACAGAACATCTTAATCAGTGACAGAGTCAGGCTAGCTATTTACAGGCTTTATGCTAAGCTAAGCTAGCTGTTCCCCTTGTTTCCAGTCTTAATGCCAGGCTATCTGTTTCCACCTGTTTACAGTCTTTATGCTAAGCTAAGCTAGTTACTGGCTTCATGAGAGACAGAGATATTCACGGAGTTAAATATGAGACGTCCACAGTTAGTAGTCACTGTTAGCATCATTAGCATAGTTAGCATTGTTACATGCTGTTCATCTAAAACATCATCAGAACACTGAAACATGTGACCACTGTCCAGGTGCATCATGGGATGTGTGTGTGTGTGTGTGTGTGTGTGTGTGTGTGTGTGTGTGTGTTCATATAGAATGTCATCTGCTCACATTCTGTCTGCTGAACTGAACCAGACTGGACCTGATCCAGGCTAAATACAGAGCTCCTTCAGACACAGCAGGTGAAACTATCAGAGTACTCACACTGACAAAGTACTTTTACTTTTACTCAGTTACTGTACTTTAGTGACGTCACAGTACTTCACCTGAGTATCTGTACTTTCTACGTCACCACATTTACCTGAAACCCTCAGTTCCTCTCTGTCCCGTGAGAACCACGTATCTCCAGACCCCCGTCAGAAAGTGACTCTTTGGAGGTACGAGGTTCTCACGGGACAAACATCAACAGGAAGTTGTTGACGTGTTGATGGAGTCTCACCGTGTTTGGAGACAAACTGTCTTTAATGATGTAATAATTTAATTTACCTGAACTCACCTGAGCTAGTGTTCGTGTTGAGTTTAAGGTCTGTTTTCACTGCGGGAAAAAACTAATTTACGGGTAAAACTCCGTTAATCTCAATTCAGCCTGGTAAACTGTAAATCGATCACTAATTAACAATTAACCAATCAGAGTGAGGGATCGTTAGAGTGTCTTTGACCCAGAGGAGCAAATTAATCAATAAATAATAAGTGTTCGCGTGCAGACGATGAAACGCAGAGTGACGTTTAAGGGTTTAAATGACATTATTCACATTATTCAGTCCCGCCAAACTCCCAACTAAAGATTTATTCATTTTAGGTATTTTTGTCATAAAACTGATTTTATATTAAATGTAATGATATTTTATGAATCGTGAAGACGCTCGGCTGAATTCGGCTCATAAATATAAAAGTCAAAATGAGTGTAGCAGACTAAGGCCCAATCCCAATACACCCCTTAACCCTACCACTTGCCCCTACCCCTTCGTTTTGCGCATTCACGCGTAGGGGTAGGGATGTCCCCGTTCTCATTGAGGCAGAGGGGAAGGGCGGAGTCTTAGGGCTATATGGCCCTCCAAACTGAGTTTTTTCAGAGGCACACTTCAAAGCGAGTGCTACGAGAAATCTCCCAGAATGCCTTCTGAATCACCGGCAAGATGGCAGGGAAGGCTTCAGAGGCAATTAAAGAAAACCACAAATGTAAGTATTTTCTTCGTAACTAAAGATTTAAAGACTATGATAACCATCGGAAATGTCGTTTCAATGTATTTGTTCTAACAAACAAAACAAAACAAAAATCGCTAGTTGTGAGGTTTCCCCGGCAACATACTTGTCGCGTCTTTTTATGACGTCACTGACAACTAATGATGACGTTTCCGGGTATGAAGGGTTGTCCCATTTCATAGGGGAATATTTCAACCCCTACCCCTTGTAACTTTGTTGCAAGGGGCACTCGAAAAAGAGGGGTAGGGGTAGGGGCAAAAATGAGAAATGGGATTGGGCCTAAGTGCTCAGGTGTGTTTCAGGTGATGAGGGACTGGTTGTAGAAGTTTGACTGTAGCTGAAAGACTGACTCGTAGTTAATGAGCAGGTCATTACAATGTGCCAGTGTTGTTACAGCAGCTGTGAACTGTCAATGCTAAATTAAAGATTTGATCAAAAGGACCGTTTGTGAAAGTTTAGTCATTTTGTTTGTGTTTTCTTTGAGACTGAAGTGGAGTCACTTTAATGCAGGATCTTCCTTTGGAGCCAGCCTCCCATTAAAATCAGCTAAATTAACGTCTTCTTGTTTCTTAAAACACAAATACATTTTATGTAAAACTTTAACTGAATTCATGCGAATCTTTGGTGTGATCTGTAAACTAAAATGAATTTAAACTCTGTCGGTTTGTTTCGGAGGATGATTTGAGGATGACTCTGATAAGTCAAAGTAAAAGTGTTAATAAATGTTTTTATTTATTTTATTTTTTAGATTTTATATACTTTAATAACCCCTGAGGGGAAATTCAATTTTTCACTCTTTTGTCATTAACACACAGGTCCGAAAGACACACACACGCACAAAGTGGAGAGATGTCAGAGTGAGATTGCTGCCCTTGGTCAGGCATCCCGAGCAGTTCGGGGGGTTCGGTGCCTTGCTCAAGGGCACCTCGGCAGTGTGCAGGAGGTGAACTGGCACCTCTCCAGCCACCAGTCCACGCTCCATATTTGGTCTGACACTCAGCAGCAGGTCGGTGGAACTACAGCTGGTATTATCATTATTATTAGTATTAGCATGATATTTTTAAATATTCTAATTAGTTTTTATTGATTTTTTTTTACACAACAGGGAAACAGAAAGAAAAGAGAGATATGAGGTCATGAGATGTTTAAAAAGTCAGAGTTAGTTTTCCTAATTTAAAGCAGCAAATCACACCTGGTACAATAATCATGTCAGATCTATCATTGGCGCCACCTCTGAGAGAGGGCGCCCTGCAGCCAACACCACAGGTACAACCTCATGACTCCGTCCCAGCATGACCTCATCACATCACAGCAGTAACAGGAAGTGGAATTACAGACAAGACAAAGTGTGTTACAGGAGCGTCAGCAGATTTATGACTGACAGTCGGACGTTCTCTCAGATTTACACTTTTCACAGACAGAATCTGAGATCAGCAGGTGTGTTTATATAAAGTCAGAGGGGTCACTTCCTGTTTCTGAGCGACACGCTAACACATCAGATGTTAAAGGCAGATTTCACCTCACACACACACATCAGTTTAAATTCAGACCAGGTCAGGAGGTGTCTGAGAGGCGTTCAGGAGCAGAGCTCTCCTCAGTTTGAGCTGCTGGTGAAGATAAAGGCTGAAGAGACGTTAGAGACGTGAGCTGAAGGTTCAGAGGAGTCAGACCCTGAAACTGTTGAGTCTGATGAGCAGAGGAGGCCGAAGGTTCGTGGAGTCGAAGCTCTGCGTCGTATCTGATATGAAAGACAGAAGCAGCTCTGTTGTGTTTGTGGACACGAGGACAAATTGTTTGGACCGATGGGGACATGTCTCCAGGGTTTAAAGCAGCTACTGGTTGAGACAGGTCGGGATCAGACCGGGAGTCTCTGGTCGGTCAGTCGTGACTGGTGACGTCATATTGTGCTTGTGGAGCTTCCTGTAAATCTCCCTCTGAGACGCCTCGTTCACACTGTTCAACTCTTCCTATTAACTCTTTAACCGCCTCCTGTCTTCATGAGTCTCCTCACTGTGTCAGAGTCTGGCCTTAAAGTTCAGTTTGGTGATCTTCCTCTTCCTCTCTGCTGCCTCTCAGCTGAAACATCATGTGGTCACAGGCGTTGGCTGCGGCTCAAAGGACCAAACTGTGTATTTGTGCAGCTGCTGCCTCACAGAACATCTGATGATACCTGAGGATCCAGGAGCTGGTTCAACGTGTCGTTTCAGACTCGTGTCTCCTCACTTTGTGTCTCTTGTCTCTGACACTCTGGAGGTTTATCTGCAGCCACAGTCTAACTCGTCTCTTCCTCGTCGCAGCAGTGACGTCAGACAGACCGGTTCCTCCTCTTGTGTCTCCCCCTCCCCCCTGTCTGTCTCAAAGTCTCTCTCCCAGCTCGCTGTGACCTGTGCCCATCCCCCGCGGACCCCTGAGGGGCCGGTGGGGTCAGAGTCTCTTCAGGAGAACTGAGGGGGGAGGGGCCGCTCTCTCTGCCTTTTGTTCTCCCGCCCTCAGACCTCCAATCACCCTCGTCTGACGTCACAGCATTGAGCCTAAATCTCCCATCATGCCTCTGTGACTGAAGCTGGAGCAGCTCAGACTGCAGCTCAGAGTCTCTCTCTGAGCCCGTGTGGTTTATAACACATATGTAACCATCAGTCCAGCTCCGACACCTCCTCCTGTGTCTCCCTGCTCCTCAGCAGGAGCCTTTAAACCCTCCTCTCTGTCTTCTGAGTCCTGACCCCTGAGTGTGAGGCGTTAAAGGACAGCTCCGTATAAATCCCCCCCAGAATCAGCCCTCTTTTGTGTTGCGTCAGCAATACACATAATAAAATTGGAACGATACAGAGAAGATTAGCATGGCCCCTGCGCAAGGATAACACGCAAACTCGTGGAGCGTTCCAGATTTTACCCCAAAAATCAGATTTATATCAGTTTTTATGATTTTATATGAATTTTTGATGATTTTCTGACATTTTATCTGAACTGAGTGAATGTGGGTGAAACAGTGACACTGTGGTCACTGCAGGTACTGCAGCTGCAGAGAGAAAGCAGTCTGTCTGTGTGTCAGTGTGGGTTTCCTCCAGGTGCTCTGACATGTTCTCCCTGTGTCAGCGTGGGTTTCCTCCAGGTGCTCCCACATGTTCTCCCTGTGTCAGCGTGGGTTTCCTCCAGGCGCTCCCACATGTTCTCCCTGTGTCAGTGTGGGTTTCCTCCAGGTGCTCCCACATGTTCTCCCTGTGTCAGCGTGGGTTTCCTCCAGGCGCTCCCACATGTTCTCCCTGTGTGTCCCTTCAACAAATCCGTTCTCATGAGAGCAGATGAAGATGCTGTGGCACATTTTTGGATTTTCATTCTCTTAATCAAACGTCTGTAGAAACTGTTTAACGAAACTAAATGTGTGAATGAGTCACTGAGGTGTGAACGGGTGAACTTGTTCTCCTTCATAAATCTTATCCTGCTGTTAAAAAAGATTTCAGAAACACAGATGTTCTGTTGTGATTCATTTTAGTGTGAAGAACTGATTTTATTTTGTTTTATTTAATTTCTCAAAACACTGATGGGTTTTTTTTCTTTCTGTGGAGGAACGTGTCCTTTGGTCTCCTGAACAGAAACACAAGAAACACCTCTGTGTGTGTGTGTGTGTGTGTGTGTGTGTGTGTGTGTGTGTGTGTGTGTGTTTCGTCACAGCTGCAGACTGAAGCTGCTGCAGTGCGCAGAGCGGCCTGCAGGGGGCGGAGCTGTGCTCACCGCAGACACACACACAGAAGAAGAAGAAGGACGGGAGGAAGAGGAGCAGCTGTTTGTTACTTTGACCTGTTGTTGTTGTTGTTGTTGTTGTTGTTTTCTTCCTCTCCGTTTCTCTCTCCGGTACAGACCCGTCGCGTCTCCATGGCGACCCGCCGGATGTTGGAGGTGTACCTGGACCTGTTGTCGCAGCCGTGCCGCGCGGTGCACATCCTGCTCAACACCACCAACATCCCGCACACCGTCCGCACCGTGGCTCTGCGGAGAGGTGAGCGACTAACCGGGAACTGTAACGAGTTAACCGGTAAACGTACCGAGTCGGTGGTGAGGTCGGTCCGCTGTGTGGAGGGCCCTTAAAGAGTTTAAGGAGTTTCGGTGACCGCGACCTTTGACCCGGTGAACTTTGATCCACATCACAGCTGTTATCGCGCCAAACAAAACTTCATGAAAAATCCGTCGGGTTTTAGATTAATTTGTGAAATGTACAAATGTTTGTTATGTTAACATAAAATTAGACACATGTCAGGAACCAGAATGTTCTGATGATAAATTCGGCTCAGAAATAAAAACACAGGCAGCTTCATGTTTCAGGTAAATGACAGTTTTCAGGCGGGACTCGCGCTCCTCTGTCCGGATCCGCCGCGGTGTCTCATGAGTGAAGGAAAGTTGGTGAATTCAGAAACTGAAGCTCAAGATGTGACAAAATTACGTCACTGTGATGTCATGATAATGCCGAACTGTTTGAAAGGATTCTGTCAGTCTGGTCTGTGTGCTGAACAACATGTCGTGTTACATTAAATTAAGGGATTCCTTAAGGGAGTTTGGTTTTACCTTTTTCTCTGTGCTGGTTTGGTGCAGGAGAGAACAGGACTCCAGAGTTCACCAAACTGAACCCGATGCAAAAAGTTCCTGTGATGGTGGACAACAGCTTCGTCCTTACTGAGAGGTACACACACACACACACACACACACACACACACACACACATTCTGGGGCCGGTTGCACAAAACACCTTAAGTTAAGATTTCCCGTAAAGTCCTACTTAAGGTTTCCTAAAAATTTTTTTAAAAAAATCTGTTGCACAAAGACCCTTAAGTCTTCCTTAAGATTTCATTAAAATGTTCACTTAAGTATTTAAAGTTTCTCTTTGTTTTTGGATTTATACTTAAGGAATCCCTAGACCCTTGGCACAAAAGACCCTTAAGTCTTCTTAAGTTTCCTTAAAATGTTAACTTAAGTATTTATGTTTCTCTCTTAATGTTGGTCTTATACCTAAGGAATCCTTAAAATGTTCACTTAAGCTAAAGTAATCCCTAGACTGTTGCACAAAAGACCTTAGCAACCAAAGCAAGTTAAAAAAAATAGTCTGTGAGTCCAAACAAACAGTCTCCATGGAAACCGTCACTGTTGTAAAATCTCCTGTAACAGTAAATGGGTTTTTCTCAACTAAGGAAAACTTAAGGGGTTCTGTGCAACTGTATAAGTCCCTCAGCTAAGTAGAAATTAAGCCTTTTGTGTCATATTTAAAGAGAAAACTTAAGTTGTTGTGTGTTTTTAAACAATGTGAGTTTTATTTTTGTCAAAGCAACAAAACTGAGGATTCTTCATCATCATCATCTTCGCTCTGCTCTTGTAGCTGTTAGTGAGACTTTACTGTGTGTGTGTGTGTGTGTGTGTGTGTGTGTGTGTGTGTGTGTGTGTGTGTGTGTGTGTTAGTGACGCCATCCTGAAGTACCTGGCCACCAAACACAACGTCCCGGAGCACTGGTATCCACGGCAACCAGAGAGACGAGCCAGAGTGGACGAGTACACGGCGTGGCATCACACCAACACACGACCACACGCCGCCAAAGTGTTTATACTGGAGGTACACACACACACACACAGTGAACACATCTGATCGATGGGTGATTGATTGATTTAGATGAGTCGCGTTAAACTGAGTCAGTGAATCGTCTGAACGTCTGTGGATCAACACGACCCTCCGTCTGATCACACACAGACCAAATACACATCAATAATCAAACTCAGGATCAATGACTGTCAACAACAACAACAACAACAACAGATGGCTGCAGGGTTGAGTCCAAACACCCAGAGATGAGTTAGCATGTTAGCACTTCCTGTTTCCTTGGTCTTGAGGTCGCTGTAACCTCACAAAGTGTGTTTCACCTCCGTCTGTTCATCAGCGCTCTCTGAGCTCCCTTCGGTTCTTGACGTCAGTTCAGTGTTGAGGCGGGAAAACGATGAAACGCGTCACATGAATCACCTCATGATGATGATCACTGTGTTAGTCAAGTTCATGACTCCGCCCCCTCCCGTGCTCCAGGTGCTCCTCCCGGCTCAGAGCGGCTCTCAGGTGGACGAGGGGCGTCTGACTCGTGCTCTGTCTCAGCTGGACGACACTCTGGATAAACTGGAGACCATGTTCCTCCGCAGACAGCCCTTCCTGTGTGGTGATGACATCACTGTGGCCGACCTGCTCGCCATCTGTGAGCTCATGCAGGTCAGTCGCTCTGATTGGTTGACATATTAATCATCCGATTCTTCCCTAAGCCCCTCCCCCCTCAGGTACTGTTGCTGGAAACACACACGACCCTTTTAACACAGAGGTGGCGCCATAGAGCCGCGACCCCGTCCATTCAGCAGGATGACATCACAGAATCAAGAGACGTGACATGTAACACAACAGCGTCGGCCTCCAGTGTGACATATAACATACGTGTCAGCAGCTCTTTATAAACAATAACAATGACATCACATGTCAATAACAATCATTCAGCGTCCCTGTTATATGGCGGCTGATCTCGTCCTCTGCTCGGAGGGTAAGGAGCTCCTGGACCTCATTGTTTGAGTTAGCTGCTAACTGCTAACAGCTGCTGTTCTTCTTCTTTGAGTTAGCTGCTAACTGCTAACAGCTGCTGTTCTTCTTCTGTGAGTTAGCTGCTAACTGCTAACAGCTGCTGTTCTTCCTTGAGTTAACTGCTAACAGCTGCTGTTCTTCTTCTTTGAGTTAGCTGTCAACTGCAAACAGCTGCTGTTCTTCCTCTTTGAGTTAGCTGCTAACTGCTAACAGCTGCTGTTGTTCTTCTTTGAGTTAGCTGCTAACTGCTAACAGCTGCTGTTCTTCTTCTTTGAGTTAACTGCTAACAGCTGCTGTTCTTCTTCTTTGAGTTAACTGCTAACAGCTGCTGTTCTTCTTTGAGTTAACTGCTAACAGCTGCTGTTCTTCTTTGAGTTAGCTGCTAACAGCTACTCTTCTTCTTTGAGTTAGCTGCTAACTGCTAGCAGCTGCCGTTTTTCTTCTGTGAGTTAGCCGCTAACTGCTAACAGCTGCTGTTCTTCTTCTGTGATTTAGCTACTAACTGCTAACAGCTGCTGTTCTTCTTTGAGTTAGCTGCTAACAGCTGCTGTTCTTCTTTGAGTTAGCTGCTAACTGCTAACAGCTACTGTTCTTCTTTGAGTTAGCTGCTAACTGCTAGCAGCTGCCGTTTTTCTTCTGTGAGTTAGCCGCTAACTGCTAACAGCTAATTTCTGAGTCTCCTGCGGTGGGTCACACACTGAACATGTCACCAGAGCGTCACACCCATCCCGCCCTACTGGTTGTCACATTTATACAGACGTCTCGGGGCTGTTGTTTCTCTGTCCCCTCATTCTGCGATCGAACCCTTTATACAGAGCGGTGAGGCAGAATAACACCGTCACATTCCCGCCTTGAACAGGAAGTGTAAAAGGGGCCAGTGTGTGTGTGTGTGTGTGTGTTTTGTCAAATGTTAGAGGGGCTTGGTGATTGGTTGCTGGTTCTGAGCATGCCCAGTGTGTCTCCCTGCAGCCTCTGGGAGGGGGCAGAGATGTCCTGCAGCAGCGTCCACAGCTGCAGCGCTGGAAGAGCAGAGTCCAGTCGGCTGTCGGCGAGTCGTTCGACCGTGCTCACGCCGTGCTGTACAGCGTCAGAGACCGTCGCAAAGCCAAGCTGTGATGTCACATGGAGGAGGGGCGGGAGGAGTCAATCATTCAGTCATTTGATGATGATGGTGATGATGATGGTGATGATGATGACAGGTGTGTCTGATCAGTTCAGTCTATGTGAAGTTTTTCTGTTTTCATTAAACCTTAAATCAATAATTACAAATATCAGCTGACAGGAAAACATGACGGTCACATGATCCACGTCTTCAGTTTGATTCATAACTTTATTTAAACAAAAACAAACGGCTTCAGTCAAACTTGTGATTGTAAATGAAATGTCTCAGAATCAGCTGACAGGTTCAATAACTTTATGAATGATAATAAATGTAACAAATAAATAGAGTTTATTTTCACGTTGGTCTTTGTCTCTTTATCTGACTCACTGTCGCCATGACAACACTAACAATGTAAAGCCCCGCCCCCTGACTGTCTTCACATGAAGTCAGAAGTGAACTTTGATCAATAATCAGTCAATATGATTTTAATATTTAAACTTTATTGAAGAATAAAATTTTCAAACAGTGAAAAACATGAAGTTTATTTACAGTTAGTAGTGAAGTCGCTGAGTCACATAACCTGAGGAATGGCAGAATCTGATTGGTCCTTACAGTGGGTCAGGGGGCGGGGCTTGGCTCCGTTTAGCCGGATGCTCCTCCCCTTCATCTTTGTCGCCTTCATCTCTTCTTCTCTTCCTTTTGGAGATTACGGAGGCTGACTCCGCCTCCTGCTGGGGGGAGGGTCCAGGGGGCGGGGCCGCAGCAGCAGCATCAGAGGGGTACATGAGTCTGTGAGCCGTCTGTATCATCTCTTGATCCTGAACACAGACAACAGCACTGAGACTACATCTCCCATCATGCACCTTCACACTGTTTTATCACTCATCACCAGATTATGTGAACTGAAAATATTCTGTTTCATCACTGTGGGGAAAAAGTGGCGGTGCGTCCTTTGGTGCCACGATACAAGACTTGTATGACATGACGTGTATGTTCCCAGCTGCAAACTTAACTTTTCAGATTATTCCAAAACTACCTGAAGCGTTCCTTAGCGTCCCCATGTTTGGTCCCCCCTCTGTTGGGGTACCTAGCACACAGATCTGGTACTAAAAGGTGGAGCTAGAAACCCTGCAGTCTGATTGGTCAGTAGAGGACGGTCACTCTGGTTTTATGTAACCTCTGTTCATACATCAATAAACTACAACTATAAAATGAAAGAGAA
>NC_065513.1:44843607-44852942 GCF_006386435.1 Epinephelus moara
TATTTTGTTCTGAAAATGTGGGCGTGCAGCCTCGTTCTGTGGACGATAAACCAGGTGCAGACTTCCATCTGTGTCACCGCTGATGAGGAAATACAGCGAGTGCTGGACGGAGCAGTGAGTGACAACAACCCCGCCCACATTTAAGAGGACTGTCTGAACAGACCGAGGGTCTAGGTACCATGTCTGAAGGCTTACTGCTGGTTCTAGAGGGTTTGGTGGAGGCGAGCTTTAGTTCAGGCTGAATTTCCTCAGGTGTCACAGCCCTACAGCAGCAGGACTGTGTACCAGGTGTAGTTACCTGTAACCACGGGTGCTGCAGAGCTTCCTCGATAGTCATCCTCTTACTGGGATCAACAACCAGCAGCTTCCTTACCATGTCCTTCGCTGTAAACACACACACACACACACACACACACACACACACAGTGAGCATTGCAGCACTGTCACAGTAGACAGGTCACTATGATGACAGTCGTACCTCGGTCAGAGATGTGGCTCCACTTGGACGGCACCATGATGAACTCTCCTCTGATGATCTGCTCTGTGACCGTCAGGTGACCAAAACTCTCATGAAACGGAGGATAACCTCCAAGACTGATGGACAGACAGACAGACAGGTTAACACCTGAGGGACAGGTAACAGACGTCCATGACACAGGTAGAGACAGGTGTGAGCCTACCAGACAAAGAGCAGGACACCAAGGCTCCAGGCGTCCACGGCGAGGCCGTATCCTGTGCTGGTGGCGTGGGTGAAGACTTCAGGTGCCAGGTAGGATGGAGTGCCACACAGAGTCCTCATCAGCAGGGTCGAGTCCAGGATCCTGGACTGGTTAAAGTCTGTCACCTGAGGGACAGGGACAGGGACACACAGTGTGATGAGGAGTGTGAGGACGGTGATGAGGGTGATGAAGATGAGGGTGAGCGTACCTTGATGAGACAGACGTCTTCCAGTGAGGACAGCAGGACGTTCTCAGGTTTCAGGTCTCTGTGGATGATCCCGTTACTGTGGAGGTACTGCGCGCACGCGCACACGCACACACACACACACACACACACACACACACAGTTACACACAGTGGACTCAGGTGTGTGGTGGTTACCATAGCAACAGTGTCTCTGTCTCACCTGGACAGCTTTCAGCATCTGATAGAAGTAAAGTTTGGTGACGGATTCCTTGAGCTGCTGCTGAGTCTTTAGTTTGTGGAACAACTCTCCTCCCTCCATCCTGAGAGACAGACAGGCAGACAGACAGACAGGCAGGACTTTATTAGCCTTAAAGATAAACCATAACATCTACCAGTATCAGACTGGTAACCAGTATCAGTGTGATCAGCAGCAACTCTGTGAAACTGAATCAATACATTTATTGATCTTATTGATGATGATCAGCTGACTCACAGCTCCAACACGATGTAATAACTGTCGTCTGTCTGATAGAAGTCCTCCGTCTTTATGAGACAAGGCTGCAGGACACAAGGAGAGGAGGAGACAAGGAGGAGAGGAGACAAGGAGAGGATAAAAACACCATCAGTGATTACTGATAATACTAAGTTATTAAATAATTATTGAATAATTAATAATTAAATTAAAAATATTTGAAAATATGAATTATTAAATAATAATAATAATTAATTAACAGTTATTAAACCATTAATAACAGTAATTATTGTTGTTATTAGTAACGTCTCTTAAAGGGTCAGTGTGTGTGATCTTGTCTCTTCTTCGTTGGTGTCAGACTCACGTGGTCGATTCTCTGCAGGATCTCGATCTCTGTCTGTGCGTTTCGTGTCGCCGTCTGTGATTGGACAAAAACAAACATCACATGATCACCATCCTGACCTGCCGCTGGTCATCAGTGAGTCTGACGTTCAGACGCCATCTTTGTAGTTCTTTTTATGTTTTTCCCCATCTAACACCAGCTTCATTGCTCACCGGAAGGAAAGAAGGAAACAAGGGAAGGAAACAAGGGGAGGAAGAAGGAGAGCTCTCAGCCAATCAGAGAGCAGACGAGATGACTCACCCCTTCAGACTGGAAGTTCTTCTTGTTTATTATTTTCACTGCAAATTTCCTGCAGGACGATCGCTCGAACGCTAGTTTGACCTCACCACACACTCCTCTGTAACACACACACACACACACACACACACACACACACTAAGTTCAGTGTGTCAGAGCACAGGAAGTGACATCATGGTGGCGTGAACAGTGACTCACGTGCCGATGCGTCGAGACAGCAGATATTTCTCCTGAAGCTCTCTGGGTAAACTGGACTGATCGTCGGACATCAGGTCCATGAAGACAAACACTGCGGACAGACAGACAGACAGTAAGAGGTGAGACCTGTGTCCACAGTCACCTGTTGAGGTGTTCAGCCGTGTCTCACCTTTGTTTCGTGGCTCAGCCAGAGCGAGCACGGCGTTGTTGATGAGAGGAAGCTTCCTGTCCTGACCGATCTTTATCCCGTCAACAAACGTCCCGTTGTTACTGTAGTCCTCCACAAACACCTCGCTGCCCTCCTGACACACACACACACACACACACACACACACACACACACACACACTTACGGTCAGGGTATACACTCACACACCTTCACTCAGTCATCATCAGTAAACAGGAAGTGACCTCACTCTGTAGATCCTGAAGTGTTTCTTGCTGTAGATTCGGAACTTTTTGGATTCTTTGTCATTCGGATCTCTGAGGACATACTGACACTTTGGACCGCGTCCAAACAGGTACTGCTCCTCAAAACAGTCTGTAAACAAACAAACAAACAAACAAACAAACAAACAATCAACAACAAGAAACAAACAGTACCAATGTTAGCATTAGCCTCAGTGTTAGCATGTTAGCACGTGTGGGCTCACCAAGGCTCCTGAAGCCCGGGGCCATCGGCAGCAGGCGGCCCCAGGGTTGTGGTTCGGGCTCCTCGGGGACAGACGGTAGGGTGACAGGGATGGTGTCCACGCTGCTCAGCGTCCCCGAGCCGCTGGACGACTGGCTACCTGATGTCGGCCCACTGGAAGAACTGGAACCAGGCTGGGACTTGGGCTGGGACGGGGACTGGGTGGACTGGGTTGATTGGGTGGACTGGGCCTGGGATGGGGACAAAGTGGACTGGGCCTGGGACGGGGACTGGGTGGACTGGGGCTGGTCCCCCTCATTGGGAGCCTCCTCAGACATCTCCCAGCCCTGCAGAATAAACACATGACGTCATACTGGAGTCTGTAGACACGCCCCTCAGCCTCATGATCAGAGGGAACATTTAAAAGCTCTGCGCCAAACTGCTTTTAGAAAATGTCCTATTTTAAAATCAAAGGCCCGTTAACTGACAACATCAACACGGAGAACAAGAGTGAGACACGTGTCACAGACCGTCTGGACTCTTCTTCACTTCGGCTTTAAATCAACATGAAATAAACAACAAACAGCTTCTTAATGAGGGAGCTCATTGAGTCACATCCGGCTTCAGTCTCAGCCAACACGCGGACGAGTTGACCTTAAATTAGAGGATTTGTTAATGGAGTTCGGTGTGTGGAGATAATCTGTCTCCAGACTGACGGTGTGTGAGCTGCAGCCTCAGACTGACCTGAGACCAGACCCGGGTCAGGAGACCCGCATTAGACCTGAATATGAACCAGAACCAAGCGAACCAGCTCCGCATCCGCTGCCAACCCTCCGACCCACCTCATATCACCGCCGGGACGAAGCGGGACGAAGCGAGCCGAGCCGAGCCGAGCCGAGCCGTGCTAACTCGGCCTCGTACACCACCGTTAATCGTCCACTCACCGTTCAGACGGTCTCCTCCGGGTCTCTGCAGGTAAACACACCGGACTGCAGCGGACCGGGACACGTGGGGACACTTTTCCTTTTTTCTTTTTTTTCTTTTTACCGGGCTCGAGCATGAAACGCACTTCCTGGTGCCGTGTTTTCGTCCTGCGTCATGTGACCGTCCCAGCCAATGAGAAGTTCTCAGACCCGTCACGTGAGTTTGGAGCGGCGGGTGTGTTTCCGGGTCTGGATTCAGGGTCCTGCAGCAGAGACACGGCGCTAGACGCTCACGCATGATCCCGATGATGATCAATACCGATCGATAAGTGACTGATGACTCAAACACCTGTCCGTCTGCACACCTGTGTGACGTCATGTCCAAACAGAGGAGTGCTGCTAAAACTCTGATCATCACAGACGGTGAGGTCACACACAAACTGTTGACATGTTTATATCATACATGTTTATAAGTAACAACAGAGGGTGGTCACGTGTCAGTGATCGCACTGTGTTGGGACTATTTTCAGCGGCGGAGGTTCGTCAGTGGACCTGAACGGTCAGTTTGTTATTAATGGGGGGGGGGGGGGCTAAATCACTGCTGTTTATGGCGGTATTTTATATTTAACTTAATTTAACTGATGTTTATAAACAATAAATCGTGTTTTCTTTAAATATTTATCGACGGTTTTATTTTCTTTTTCCATTATTTTTTTAAAACAAGGTGCAGCATGTCGTCTGTAAAATATGTGGTTGTTGTTTTTTTTCTTAATTTAAAAAAAACAAACGAAAACTTCCTTTAATTCTCTCTGTTGATAAAACTTGTCTTTGAGTCGTGTTTTCTTACTGAAACTGTAATGATGAAGAAGAGGATGAAGAAGAGGATGATGATGATGATCCCTCAGTCAGACTCCAGCAGCGTCCTCCTGATGACATCATTGGGTCAAACTGAGCAAGACGACGCTGCTGGTCCATCCAACTGTCTGTCTGCCTGTCTGTCTGTGTGTGTCTCTCTGTGTGTCTGTGTGTGTGTCATCTGTCTGTGTGTGTGTGTCTGTCTGTCTGTCTGTCTCTCTGTCTGTCTGTGTGTGTCTGTCTGTCTGTCTGTCTGTCTGTCTGTCTGTCTGTGTGCATGTCGAACTGATGATCATGTGCACGTGATGTTTGAAGCTGATTTCACATGTTCAGACATCAGTGACATCACTGCAGGATGGCGACTGGTACTCTGATTACTTTATTGTAATAACAATACTCTAGTACTTTTATTACTCTGTGTTTATAGAGACTGATCAGCTGATCTGAGGTCAGGTCAGATCTGTGACAGATACCCTCCATGTTGTCCTGAGGGTCAGTGAATGCATCCACAGTGTCTGTGATGTCATGCTGCCACCTGCTGGTCACTGAGAGACAAACAGCTCTGAGTTCTTCTTCTACTACTAATAATAATGATCCTCCTCATGATGCCTCCTGTGAGCAGACGAGGAGGTGGAGGCCGAGGACCTGAACCCGTTCTCCTTCAGAGAGTTTCTACGCTGGAAGAACCAGAACCAGAACCAGGACCCAGAACAGGACCAGGACCAGGAGGGACACAGTAAGGTACAACAGCTGCAGTCTGAAACCACAGAAGAAGAACCAGCTATTATTATTACTGTTATCATCCTTCTTCTTCTTCTTCTTCTGCTTGTTAAAGACTCCATCTGTCTCTGTGTCTCTCTCAGAGGTCGTTTGACGTCGGGAGCGTGACCTTTGACCCTGAGGTCAGGAGCTGTTTCTTCTCTGAGCCCTCTCTGGCACCACAGGTACAGTGACATCATCACTGACATCACAGTGTACCCTCGTCTGGGAGGGAGGTCTCGCCCCTCCAGGATTATCAGGATGCACTGAGATAAAATGGAGAACAGTGAATATGGAGAGAACAACTAATGTGTGTGTGTATGTGTCCAATCAGGAGGAGGAGGAGTGGGGGCGGAGCTTCCAGTCAGGTGTAGACAGCACCTCCTCCCTCTACACAGAGGAGGAGGAAGACGACGAGGAGGAGACCAGGTGAGTCATGCTGTTCACTGATTGGTTGATTGCTGTCACATTAGAGGCGGAGCTTAATGGTTGTAATGTTGTTGGGATCACATCATGTGTCACATTTCTGAATGAAAACAGGTTCTCCTCCAAACCTGAGATCCAGCAGGGAGGAGCAGGAGGAGGAGCAGGAGGAGGAGGAGAGAACTATGAAGGAGATGATGAGACCTCCATAGCTGAACCAGTCACCTCCTGCAGGAAGAGGAGTGGGCGGAGCAGTCAGATACAGCAGGTACGTGTCAGAGCGGTCAGACTGTGAGGATGAGGTGTTCAGGGTCTGCTGCTGTTTGTTTTTGTTTCTTTGTTTCCAGCGTGCTCCTGAATGCACGACAGGACCGCCACCTGTCTGTATGCTGATGTTTCCTCCTCGTCTCAGGTCATGTCACAGTCGTAGTGTCGTGTGATTCACTGTTACAGGAGCTGAACGTGTTTACTGAGTGATGCTAACACAGATACAGAAACACAAACGTGTCATTGGCTGCTGGATTGTACGACAGCGTCCCCGCGGCCATGTCTGTCTGTGGTTACTAAGAGCTGCTGAATTAAAATCAACTGAAGTCACTGTCTGCTTCTTAGACTAATTGACCCTTTGCTAAGTCCCGCCCTTCTGACACAAACTGGCCAATCATAGCGCAGCATCGGCCGGCTGGAACAAGGCTGTGCTCAGTAGACTCCTCCTTCAGACACAATCTGTAGAGCTTCTGTTGTCTTCTCTTTGAAATCACTTCTCCTTTTTAGAAAACTTTAATGTTCCTTCTGGAAGTGACATCATGGGCTCCATGCTGACATCACAAAGAGGCGGAGCTTAGCAAAGGGTCAATACAACCAACAGTACAGTGGTAATCAGTGTGTATGGTGTAGAAGGAACGGATGTCCACACTTATCTACCTCCTGACCTACCCTCTGACCTTGCGTCTAACGACCAACCTACCTTCTTATCTACCAACCTACCCACCTACTGAACTGAAGAATTACCTACCTATTGATCAATATACCAAACAACCTACTTACCTACCTATCCTGCAACCTATCTAGTGACCTTCCTACCTTCTGACCTACCAAACTACCTACCGATTATCTACCAAACTGCTAATTCTACCAAACTGCCTGCCTATATCTACCGTCTGACCTACGTACCAATCTATCTACCTACCGAATTAAAGAACTACCTATGTAGCTACCAAACTATCTAACTACCCACTGAACTACCTACCCACCAACCTATATACTGACCAACCTATCAACCTAATGACCTTCCAACCTACCTAGCAAACTAAATACTGATCAACCAATCTACCTACCAAACTGGCGAACTGCCTACCTACCTACCTTCCAATCTATTTAACAACCTCCCTACTGAATGAACTCAAGAACTACCTACCTTCCGCTCAACACACCAGACCACCTACTTACTTACCTACCCTGCAACCTGTCAACCTACCTACCAACCTTCCAGCCTTTCGAAGTACCTAACAACTGGACCTACTTACCTACTCACTGAACTACCTATCAATCAAACTACCTACCAAACTCTTCCTACCTACCTACCTTTTAATCTGTCCAACAACCTATCCACCTACTGAACTACTTACCTACCCATCAACCTACCTACCAAACTACCTACCTAACGATCAGCCTACTAACTTACAGACTAACCAAGTTATCTAGCTATCTACCAAACTGCCGACCTACCCACCTACCTACCCACCTACCCACCTACCTACCTACCCACCTACCTACCCACCTACCTACCTACCTACCTACCTACCTACCCATCTACCTACCTACCTATCTACCTACCTACCTACACACCTACCTACCTACCTACCTACCTACCCACCTACCTACCTATCTACCTACCCACCTACCTATCTACCTACCTACCTACACACCTACACACCTACCTACCTACCTACCTACCTACCTTTCTAACTACCTACCTACCTACCTACCTATCTATCTACCTACCCACCTACCTACCCACCTACCTACCTACCTACCTACCCACCTACCTACCCACCTACCCACCTACCTACCTACCTACCCACCTACCTACCTACCTATCTAACTACCTACCTACCTACCTACCTACCTACCTATCTACCTACCTACCTATCTATCTACCTACCCACCTACCCATCTACCTACCTACCTTTCTAACTACCTACCTATCTACCTACCTACCTATCTATCTACCTACCCACCTACCCACCTACCCACCTACCTACCTACCTACCTACCTATCTATCTACCTACCCACCTACCTACCTACCTACCTACCTATCTAACTACCTACCTACCTACCTACCTACCTACCCACCTACCTACCTACCTACCTACCTACCCACCTACCTACCTATCTACCTACCCACTTACCTACCTACCTACCTACCTACCTATCTACCTACCTACCTTCTGAACAATGTACTGATCTACCTGTCTACCGAACCAAAGAACACCTATGTACCTTTTGACCTATCGGCTTACCTACCTACGTACCAACTTACCGACCCACTGACCGACCCACTGACTGACGGATGGACCTACCTGTCTGTATGTATTCTATTTTCTTTGCTTGTTTTGGTTTTGTTGTGTCACATGAAGATTTTCCAGAACGACACTACGTTAGTAAAAGTGAAGATGATGGAAACCTGTTGATTATTAAACACTTTGACGTTTATTTCTTTATTTATAAGAACAACAAAGATGAATCACATCGTTAACATGTCTGTAAATGCATCAGTGTGTAGTTCAGGGAACCTGGGAAAAAAACACAAAGTCAGGAATAAGCCACTTCGTGTTTTTACCCTCCAAACTAAACTAACGGTGTTTGGTTCCAGCTGAGGGAGGAGAACATGACTCTGAGGAGATCCATCAGGGAGCTGCAGAGGAGATCAGAGCTTAACGAACGAAGGTGAGCACCAGCCAATCAAACCAAAGCACCAATCAGAGACGCTGTCAGTTCCAGAGTGTTTACCCATCATGCCTCTGTCCTCCCTGTCAGGGTGGCAGAACTGTCGGATGAGCTGCTGCAGAGGACACGTCAGGAGGAGAAGGAGGCTCAGGATCTGGAGAGCATGGTTCACTCTGTGGAGCAGAACCTGCACCTGATGACGGTAAGCAGCACTCACCTGACACCTGTGTCCACCTTATTAGCAACTGTTACATCCTGTTTAACTGATTTACTGTTGTATCTTTGACTCTGTCTTTCTGTCTCACCATCCTCTGTCTGTCTTACAGAAGCGAGCAGTGAAAGCAGAGACCTGTGTGAACAAACTGAAGATGGAGTTGCAGCAACTGCAGGTGAGACAGCCATTTTGTATGAACTTAATTTAATCTGAATGAACTCCATAGAGAGCAGATATAAATATCACAGCATACTATGAAAAAAACGTCATAGTATAGCATGTCGTCCAAAATCATGAAAAAACGTCATAGTATAGCATGTCGTCTGAACTTCTGAAAAAAAGTCATAGTATAGCATGTCGTCCAA
>NC_065513.1:44853442-44855344 GCF_006386435.1 Epinephelus moara
CATGAAAAAACATCATAGTATAGCATGTCGTCCAAAATCACGCAAAAACGTCATAATAAAGCATGTTGTGAAATGTCACACATTAATATTAATATTTGTTGTGTGTGTTTCAGGCGGAGGTTGACTCCTTGCGGTCCGAGAATGTCAATCTGAAGGCAGCAGAGTCTGAGGTTGTCACGACGATGAGGCACAACGCTCAGGTGGCATCTGAGTATCTGAACAAGACAGCAAGCAACGCCCACTCCTCCATCCGGTCAGTACCTGTCAACAGTAGGGGCACGTTTACTATGAAAACAGGTCCTGAGATACGTTTCCTGTTGTTTGGTGGGTGTGTCAGAGGTCTTAGCCAATCAGCTGTGAGCTGCAGACTCTAGTTGATGTTTGATCGTCGAGGGTCCAAAAGACAGAGGGATGTCGTATGCTGTAAAGCCCTGTGAGGCAAATTGTGATTTGTGGTGATTTGTGATATTGGGCTTTATAAATAAAATTGATTGATTGATTGATTGATTGATTGATGGTATTCATGAAGAAGAGTGAAGACAGCTGTAACCTGTCTGTCTGTCTGTCTGTCTGTCTGTCTGTCTTCAGTCAGCTGATGGGGGAAGCAGAGACTCTCGTTCTGGTCTCTCAGCTGCTTCAGTCCATTGACAAGATCTCCACCCTCGACTCAGAGTCCTGAACTCCTCCAGACCCTCAGACCTCTTTTGGACCTTCTACAGATGCTCATCTCTGATGGACAGGAGGACGTGGTTTCCATGGAAACATTCCTGAACGTACAAACTGTGAGGTCAGAGGTCAGCGGGTCTCAGTCGGTCCGTCATGTTTCCTCACAGACGCTTTATTTTGAAAGTGAATATATGAACTTTTGATGACATCACAGCAGCTGCAGGACTTCTGGCTGCTGATTGGTTGGATTGTTTGAATTTACAGTGTCATTGAATATGAAGTTTCAAACAGCTTCAATTCTTGTTATTGATCATTTATGAAGTCTGCTCATTAAATAAACTCATTCATTATATAATATCTGTGTATTTACATTCAGAGAAATGACTGAGACATTCAGTTGATTTTATTTTGGGACTGTGGACAATATAAAACATGAATGTATGTACCTGAGTTAGCTTTAAGCTAATGCTAAAACATGAAATGAAACATCTGAAAATGTGACACAGTTGACATACTAACATGTTTTATAATAACAGGAAGTGACACACGTGTTCTGATGTTTATTGAACTTCAATTTTATTTGTGCCAATTAAAGTTCACAAAGAGAAAGAGATTGTTCTGTTTTTGTTTCTTTTGAATAAATAAAATGATATACATCTGTTGATTTGCTATAAAAAAAAGATTCAGTTTGTTCTTTGTATAGACTGCTATGATCGTTATTTACATACTGTACTATGACCTTTTTAACATACTATACTATGACCTTTTTAACATACTATACTATGACCTTTTTGTTACACACACTATGACCGTTTTTTACATTCTGTACTATGACCTTGTTTACATATTACACTATGAGCTTTTTTCCATACTATACTATGACTTTTTGTTACATACTATACTATGACCCTTTTCTTGCACACTACACTGTAACATTTTTTACATACATTACTATGACCTTGTGTTATATCCTACACTATGACATGTCGTCAAAAATGACATAAAAGTCATAGTATAGCATGTCATCCAAAATCACTAAAGACGCCATAGTGAAGCACGTCGTCCAAAAAACAAGAAAAGAAAGTCATAGTATAGCATGTCGTCCGAAATCATGAAAAAAAGTCATAGTATAGCATGTCGTCCGAAATTATGAAAAAAAGTCATAGTATAGCATGTCGTCCAAAATCATGAAAAAAAGTCATAGTATAGTATGTCGTCCGAAATTATGAAAAAAAG